>NC_053451.1:26117922-26213694 GCF_015227805.2 Hirundo rustica | reverse complement strand
CAGTGGCCTGTGTGGGGAGGGGCAGAAGCAATGGAGTGTGCTCCTGAGGGACTGCACTTGTTCTCTGATCTCTTTTCAGAGCGAGCATTTAATGAGGATGACAGTGCCCCGAAAGACAAGCAGATAGTTGAGAATGGTGTGAATCAGGAAGGTAAGTGCCTGTTCTATGGAGCAGTGCAGTCAGTGCTACTGACGCAGTAAGCAATTAAACTGTCTGTGATCCCTTCATAAAATCATGGAATCTGGTGCATTCAAGAAGGGACACATCAGGATCGACTCCAACCCCTGGCCCTGCAGATGACACCCCAATAATCACTCCATGTCCCTGAGAGTGTTGCTCAAATACTTCTTGAACTCTGTCAGCCTTGGTGCTGTGACCACTTTCCTGGAGAGTGGTGGTGTGTGAGGGGCTGTGAAGAAAGTGCAGTCAGGAATGGAGGAGAGAAGGAAAGTGTTGGATGGTGATCCCATGGGAGTGGGTTACTATTTTTGCCAAACAAATGGCCCAGATCTCAGTCAGATAATTCTTGCTCCATCCGGGGCGGAGGGGCAGAGTGTTGTGAGCTCCAGGGTTGTCTGAGTATTGCCTTTGTCCTTGCAGAAGCGACCCAGGATGCAGACGGTGGAAATGGGGAGCATCTAAACTCTTCCAGCTGCAGTAAAGAAGGTTTGTGAGGGTGAACCTCTCTGTCTTGGGAGAGTGTGCTGACTGACACAGAGGTTGACTGTGAATAATTTTCCTTTCTTGGAAAGAAAAAGAAAAAATATCATTTTGTCTGTCATACAGTCCTTACCTGAGTGGTGTAACTGTGGGCATCGCATACTAGTTTCTGCTTTTTGTATTGTAGGTGAGTGGTCACCAAACATTTTGTGATTGTCTGCCACATCAGTAAAATACTTAGAACATGCGAACCCAATTTATGTATATTTATAAGTGATATACAATTAATGCCATAATGAAGTATTACATACATTATAAAACATGCACAAAATAAAAATTAAAATATTATAATGATGAAGTAAATATTTTTATTTTTTAAAATTTTATTACTGGTGCAAAAATGCTTTGTTCTCGCGCCACAATGGATTGCCTTATACACACCCACTTTGGAGTCTGCTGGTGCAGATAATGCATTTAAACATTCTCAAAATGCACAGCAGTGTGAAAGCAAATGACATCTTACTGCTGCAGAGTTTTTTGTTCTGTCAAGTTTGATACTTCTGTTGAATTACCAGCCAAGCAATCACAACTACAAATTCTGGTATTTGCTGAAGACAATGTTGAAAAGAGGGGTGAAAAAATCTCTGAATGTGAGGAAACATGGATGAATGGGAGGATGGGAGGGAGTTAGGACTGAGCAGAGAAAAACTGACTTTGTGATGCAGACAAAACTGCTGATGAACCTGTCATGAAACCAGGAAACAGACTTTGGACAGGCTGTAGAGCTGCAGAGGAAGCTGTGGTGTGTCACAATAACTGAGTCAGATCCTGTTAGTTAACAATGAGTAATACCGGCAGCCAAATGAACTACCTCCGTGTATTATTCCTGGTCCACGTGACATGCTGCTTTGCTGGGCTACACTGTGCTCCTGCATCATCCATAAAGGCTTAGCATCTGAAACTGGTCTGTTGTTATGTCATGCTGAGGCACCAGGCACAGCTGTGCTTGCTTTGGTGCTGTTTGCAAACCACGTGAGAACAACATTTTGTGTGTTTGGGGGGTGGGTCTGAAGCCTGATGTTTATCCCTGTAGCTGTAAAGTGACAGAACCCTAATTCACATTCAGACCCTCGCTGCACAGACACGAGGAAATAGTGCGCACACACACACACACACACGCACAGGCTTTTTGATCCTGCTCTTCAGCATCATCATTAAGGTAAACCTGCTCATGTTTTAAACTCACAAATCATAAAAATAATTCAGGCCTCTCCAGGGACCTTGTGAGAGCCAGACTAGGGACAACTTTCTTTATCTCACTGTCTATAGAATTGAGTACCATATGTCACCATATGCTTCTCTCCTAGACTGTCTCCTGACATCTTATCCTAGGTTGGAGTGATCCTGAGCTACAGATTAGTGGAAGGGACAGGTAGTGCTATTAAAATGGGAGCAAGTACCCAAAGAGCATGGTGCCCTGGCACATCCAGGTGTCTCCCCTTACGGAGTTGCTATGTGTGCAACAAGATGGAAACACCAATGTAAGTGGGCTTGTGCACGTTTTGTTGGAAATCAGCCTGGTTAGAGGCTGTTGCATGTGATGAGTTAGGCTAGGCGTATAGTCTTGAACTTCCTGCACTGTAACTTCCCTTTGCCTTCAGTCTCCTTGCTTGTCAAATAAGAGCTGTATTTTCAATCCTCAAAACAGGAAACTCCAAAAGCACCTGGCATTATTGTGTGGAAGGAACAGCAGCAGCAACACATGCATGTTTGATGCACAGCTGATATTGAGATTATAGACATAGAACATTTGAATAGAAGTGGTGTCTTAATTGTCCAATGATGTGATCCAAAGTCATGGAGTCACAACAACTTCACAGGTTATCAGCTGCTTAGCAGGTGGCTGGCAGTAAGTGTTAAGTGTTCTAAATGTGGTCCAGTTGCAGAAGAATGTGCCTAATGATAAACAGGTAATTTGGGTAAAATGTTTAGTAGCTATCAGATACCATTGGTCATGTACCTGCTCTAACTGGAGTGTTACGAGTCATGTGACAGTGTCTTGGTACATCTTCCCAACACCTCATTAGTATTTAAAGCTTGCAGTATTCTCATGTAGCTAGTTCAATTTCTAGAAGAAAAGACACAGTAATTTACCTGTGTGCTTTCCTTCTTCTTTTGTTTCAGATCTTAAAGCAATGAAGTTGTCAGAGATTCACCAAGAAGCACTTTGAAGAGAGGCTGAACTGTTTCCAGCGCCTATTTTTCTACTATGTGACAACAAATAGGCCAAATCTTTTGAATTGTTTTGTATATGGTTTTAACAAATGGTGCTCTACTAACACACCAAAGCTTCTTTGTAGTTGATACTTAGAGATTTACAAAGTTTTATATATTTGCATGAATGTGGACAAATCAAAAACTGATCAGCTTTCTATGCACTTTTTTATCAGTGCCTTTTTACGGTCAGAGAAAAGCTTCATCCTTCAGCAGGCCCAGATGGATGGAAGTTTGCATTTTCTAGTCTTGGTTCTAGACAATGCTATGTCCTAGAGTTGGCAGATGCCTGGCGAACTGATCATCTCCTGACAGTGGTTCATTCTGTGATAGAACTACGTATCATCTTGTTGTTGCACTGGAACAAAGCTGCTGTTAACAGCAGGTTTCGGCTTTTCATAAAGCTTTTTATCTTCTTTGAACTTTTAGGACCTTTCTATTTAAGCCTTAGCTCTTCATATTTTTCTGAGAAGGCCAGTTGACTTCTACTCATTTCTGGGAAATAATAGTATGTTTTAAAGTTGCTTGAGACTAGAACAAAAACTTGAAAGCTGAGGTTGTGTATATAATGAAGATCAAAAATAATCAAAGAGAAAAACACCATGCATTAATATTTTCAGAACATCAAGCTATGGAGTGTTTTTCATTATGTTTACATGCTGGTTGTTCATGAAAGTTGGAAGCCAGTTTAGTTCATTTTGAACTTGTTATGCGTAAAGAATCATGAAGATTTGACACTGATAACCAAACATTAGAAGTTTCAGCTTTCTCTTTGTTTCAGGTTATGCCCTTTCTACTCCACAATTTCTTCTGCTATTTACAGCTGTACTCCATACATGTACAGCGTACAAATGTCCAAAAGCCCTACTTTTGGTAGCACTAGACCTTTTACCTTTTGTGCTGCATGTAAATATAATTTATTGTCCTAGGGTGACTCTGTGATGCTTGTATCCCCAACTGTCTGTTCTGTTTGTGCTGTATGTTGAGTTCTGTGCTTTTAAGGACTGGTTCTAAGAGCAAGAGGTGCGGAGTTTGTTTCGAGAAAACTGCCTGACTCTTCCACATTCTTCTCCGGACGCGGTGTTCACCGGAGGCTTGGAGACACTGCAGGACAGAGATCTTTTTGCTTTTAGTTAGTTTCAGCTAGCTAGACCAAAGAAGTTCCCTGGACTGTTTTTTTTCCCCTTTTTTCTTGGGACTGTTTAAATCTGCTCTGGACTGAAAACCCAGGGGATCACTTGGGGCTTACACCTGCGGCCCACCGGGGCCTGGACCTCGGCATTTTCCAGTAGTACCAGAAGAACTGAAACTAATGAGAGACTGAGAGAGAGCCGACCTACATCCACAGGAAGAACTTTCTCAATTTGCCATCTCACTCCAGAACGAGAGGTTTTATTGTTTCGTATTATTCATTCTTTATACTTATATGCACTTTGTTTGTTAAGTAAAATAGTTTTTTTCCACTTTTCTCCGAGGAAGTTTTTTACTGGACCGGTTGGGAGGAGGGGCCGTTTGAGTTTGCTCCCCAGAGGGACCGCATTCAGGGGTTTTTTCCCAAATTTGTCCCTAAACCAGGACAATACAATTTTTTTGGCGCCCAGTTTGGTGTTTGAGAGAGTAGAAAAAACTTGTATGGATTATTAATTGCATTTTAGTAATACTTTGTGTAGAGATAAAACAGTCAGTAGCCATGTTGCTCCTTGAATTCCTAGTATCTCTTAGAATGGAGCCCTTACTATGTTTCTGTTGCCTAAACTTTTTTGAGGTTATAATACCTTACTAGTCTCTAAGTTTGTTTTCTTATCTAAAAAGAGCTCTAATGTTATTCCTAACATACAGCTTTTACACTAGGGATGCACAAATTAGACTAGCTATTTTGTTGGGCTCAGTGATTATGATTTACAGGAACTTTGTAAAGGTACTGGAGTTTATACCGGGTATCTTCAGTTTATGGTTTCTTCATCCTACCCTGCGTCCTAGTTCCAGCAGCATGTTTTGGAGATTTATCAATAATTGCACCCAGTTTGTTAGAGAAAGAGTAGGAGTTAAGGCTTTTCAACCTCTCCTTTCCTTTGTCTTCTGAGTCAGTTACATCACTTTTGGAGAATGTTCAGGATCTCCTGAATGTTAAAGACCCCACCTCCCTGGTATTTCAGCTGGTGACCTTCCTCTGTATAGTTTATAGCTTTTCTAGAATAAGTCACACACTGTTGGATATTACAAAGCAGCAAATAGAAACAGAGGAGCAGAGAGATAAATCAGTCACTCAGGCTGCAGCCAACCCCATAGCTACTCAAGTTGCAGCTAAACCAGACGGTGAGGCTAAGACACTGGCAGTTGCTGCAGTAAAAAAAGAAAAAAGCACACGTGCAAAACCGATCGACCAGTGGACGATAATCCAAGTGAAAGATCCTCAATGCCTCCTGACACCCACTTAGGAGCCAAACCAACTAACACGCAATCAGAAGCTGAAGCAACTGAGGAGACAGTCAGAAACTGAATCAGCTGATACAAAATCAGAAGCCCAACTAACTGGCACAAGATCGGGAGTCCAACCAACTAGCACACGATCAAAAGCCCAATCAACTAGCACAAGATCAAAAACCCAACCAACAAGGTTTAGAGATACTATCGAGTTCTTTTCCCTGAAAGACCTTCATAGTCTAAGAAAAGATTACATTCAACGACCTAATAATCTATAATTAGTTGGTTAGTCTGTCTTTGAGATGCTGCAGGTGAAGCACTGAAGCAAGGCATTTAGGATCGCTGTCACATGATCCAGTTATCAGCCAAGAAATAATGAGAGAAGCTCACCCTTGCAGTCTCTAGGAACAAGTCCTAAGAAGTGTAGCACAAAGATATCTATGTGCAGACAATCTCTATATGCAGCAAGCCCAGTAGAAGACCATTTAACAAAGGATTCAGCGCTTAAGAGAAATAGCATGAGCGAAAATTGTCTTCTCAGATGACCTAAACACTAGGAACGCCCCGACTTGGTACCATGTACACCTGTAATGTGGCAAAAACTTGTACAACTTAGACACAAGAATACTCTTCTGCTTTAGCAATAATAAAGCAAGATGACACAAAAGAAACTGTGCTTAATATAACGAAGAAGCTCCGAACATGTACAGAGGCTGTGCATGGTCCAACACATGCAAAAATTGCAGCTCTAGAAATGCATATGCAGAAATTAAAAGACAAGATAGAAGAGAATCACAAGAAACTCAAGGAAAAAATTAAAGAGGACATTCTCCACATCTCTACAGTACAAGTCAAAAGTTCTAGCACCACACACAAATGTTCCCCAGGTAAATAGGGAAAGGGCCTCCCACAGGCTAAGCTGTAGTCCTTCCTGCGTAATTGTAGAGAAAACATGAGAAGATAGGATAAAGAATCTACTGATGCTCTAGCACAACAGCTGCATGAATTGTTAGACAACAAGACTATGAGAGAAAGTTCTACCAAGAAAAAAACAGCTCCGGTTACCCAGAGAAATAAAGATAACCAAGCTAGAGAGGCTCTGCCTCTAGCCAGGTAGAGGCTAGGGAAAACCATGTTTTTTAGACTGTTTAGATTCGTTGGCCTGGCACATTTAAACCACAAAAATATAAGGCCTTAGTTAACACTAGTGCACATTGCACATTACTCCCATCAAGACATGTGAGTGAAGAATCTGTTTCCATTGCTGACGTGACGGGGTTCACAAGATTTTACTTTAGTAGAAACTGATGTGAGCCTGACTGAAAATAAGTAGAAGAAACACTCTATTGTAACTAGCCCAGAAGCTCCATACATTTTGGGCATAGACTTCCTCCAAAATGAGTATTTCGAAGACCCAAGGAGATTCAGGTAAGCATTCAAAATAGCAGCTATAGAGACAGGGGGTGTTAAGCAATTAAATACCTTGCCTAGACTATCAGAGAACCCATCTGCTGTAGGTCTTCTAAAGGCAGAAGAGCAACGAGTGCCAATTGTCACTTGGACAGTACATCACCAACAGTACAAAACAACTCAAGGTGCTGTCATTCCCATCCACAAGATGATCCATGAGCTGGAGAGCCAAGAAGTAGTCAGCAAAACACACTCACCCTTCAACAGCCCCATTTAGCCTGTTCGTAAATCTAAAAGAGAATAAAGATTGACTGTGAACTATTGTACCTTGAATGAAGTAACTCCACCATTAAGTGCTGCTGTGCCAGATGTGCTAGAACTCCAGTATGAGCTAGAGTCCAAGGCAGCAAAGTGGTACATTACTACTGACATTGCTAACACATTTTTCTCCATTCCTCTAGCAGCAGAATGCAGTTCACCTTCACATAGAGAGGAGTGCAGTACACCTAAAACCAATTGTCCCAAAGGTGAAAGCGCAGCCCCACCACCTGCCATAGACTGATTCAGGCTACACTAGAAAAGAGTGAAGCTCCAGAACATCTACAGTACATCAATAACATCATAGTGTAGAGAAACACAGCAATAGAAGTGTTTGAAAAAGAAAAGAAAATCATCCAAATTCTCCCGAAGGCTGGTTTCACTATCAAGAAAAGCAAAATTAGGGGACCTGCTCAAGAAATTCAGTTCCTGAGAGTAAAGTAGCAAAATAAACAGCATCCGGTTCCCAACTGGAGTCATCAACAAGATCACAGCAATGTCTCCACCAACCAACAAGAAAGAAACACAAGATTTCCTAAGCGCCATAAGTTTTTAGAGAATGCACATTCCTGAGTACAGCCAGATTGTGAGCCCTCTCTACCTGGTCACCTACAAGAAGAATGATTTCCACTGAGACCCTGAACAGCAACAAGCCTTTGCACAGATGAAGCAAGAGATCGCTCATGCAGTAGCTCTTAGCCCAGTCAAGACAAAACCAAATATGAAGAACACGCTCTACTCTGCAAACAGAACAATAGCCTATCCCAGAACCTTTAGCAGAAGGTGCCTAGCGAGACTCAAGGCTGACCACTGGGATTCTGGAGTCTAAGCTACCGAGAGTCTAAAGCCAACTATACTCCAACAGAGAAGAAAATCTTAGCTGCCTATGAAAAAGTCCAAGCCACCTCAGAAGTAGTAAGCAATGAAACACAACTCCTGCTGGCACCTCGACTACCAGTGCTGGGATGGATGTTCAAAGCAGAGGTTCCCTCGACCCACCACACCACCAATGCCACATAGAACAAAAAATAGATTACCTTCATTACACAGAGTGCCCGTATTAGAAACCCAAATCACCCGAAGATTTTAAAAATAATTACAAATTAGCCTGAAAAAGAAAACTTTACTTTCACTAATAAAGAAGAACAAGAGCAAATAACACGTGCTAAAGAAACTCCACCGTACAACCAACGACCAGCAAAAGAAACACGCTATGCTCTTTTCACTTATGGTTCCTATCATATGGTTAAGATAAAACGAAAGTAAAAAGCAGCTGCATGAAGCCCCGCATGACAAATTACACAAGCTACTAAAAGAGAAGGTGAGTCAAGCCAACTTGCTGAGCTCAAAGCTGTTCTAGACAGCAGCTCTAGACATTACTGAGAAAGAGAAGTAGCCAAAGCTCTACCTCTACACTAATTTGTGAATGGTAACCAATGCTCTATAAAGATAGCTAGAAAAATAGAAAAAAGATAATTGACAGCACAGAAGAAAACCAATTTAGGCTACTAATGAGTAGAAAAACATTACCAGTCAAGTAAAGAAACTACCTGTGAAATCTGCCATGTCGACGCCCGTGTCCCCAAGAGTCAAGCTAATGAAGAGCACGGAAACAACGAGCAAGTAGATAGAACTGCAAAGATAGAAGTATCAAAGATAAACTTAGATTAGCAACACAAGGGAGAGTTGTTCCTAGCTCAATAGGCCCATGATGCCTCAGGTCACCAGGGCAGAGATACCACCTATAAGTGGACACAAGACCAAGAGGTAAATCTAACCATAAACAGTATTTCTCAGGTTATCCATAACTGTGAGACGTGTACTACAATCAAACAAGCCAAGCGAGTAAAACCCCTAGTATAGTGAACAGTAGTCCAAATATAAGTATAGATAAGCCTAACAGATTAATTATATTACACTACCCCAGACACACCAAGGTAAGCACTATGCCTAACAGATTAAGTATATTACGCTACCCCAGACACACCAAGGTAAGCACTATGCCTAACATTAAGTATATTACACTACCCCAGACACACCAAGGTAAGCACTATGTACGCACAATAGTAAAAGCCAGCACAAAATGGCTAGAGACCTACCCTGTGCCTGACTCTATGGCCTGTAATACCATTTTAAGCCTTAAAAAACAAGTCCTTTAAGAGCATAGTACCCCTGAGAAGATTAAGTCAGACAATGGAACTCATTTCAAGAACAACCTCACCAACAACTGAACTAGAAAACACGGCATTGAGTAGGTGTACCATATCCCCTATCATGCACCAGCTTCAAAGAAAGCAGAAAGATACAATAGACTGTTAAAAACCACCCTAAAAGTACTAAGTACATAATTCAAAAATTAGGAGCAGCATCTAACGAAAGCCACCTAGTTAGTTAGTTAACACCCGAGATTCCACCAACAGAGCAAGCCCTGTTCAGTCTGAGCCCCTACATACAGTAGATAAAAAGAAAGTCCCAGTAGTACATATAAGAAGTTTGTGAAAGAAGACAGTTTAAATCAATTCAGCTTCAAGTACAGACAAACCCATCTGTGGGATTGTCTTTGCTCAAAGACCAGGTTGCACATAGTAGGTAATACAGAAAGATAGAGCCACACAATGTGTACCCCAGGGAGATCTGATTGTTAGGTAAGAACCGTGTATAATTATCACTGTGTGCTGAATACTACTACCACTGAATATTACTACCACTGTTTGTACGCAGCTCTATATTGCATATTGTTTTTATATAGATGTATGTGTGTGTAAAGCTAAAATATATATATTAGTTTTAGTAAGTTGACAATATGGGGATAAGGGGTGGAATGTCCTAAGGTGACTTTATGATGCTTATATCCCCAACTGTCTGTTCTGTTCGTGCTGTATGTTAAGTTCTATACCTTTAAGACTGGTTCTAAGAGCAAGAAGAAGCGCGGAGTTTGTTTTGGGAAAACTGCCGGACTCCTCCACATTCTTCTCCAGAAGCGGTGTTCAGCAGAGAGAGACTGCAGGACAGAGATCTTTTTGCTTTTAGTTAGTTTCAGCTAGCTAGACCAAAGAAGTTCCCTGGACTATTTGTTTTCCCCTTTTTTCTTGGGACTGTTTAAATCTGCTCTGGACTGAAAACCCAGGGGATCACTCGGGGCTTACACCTGCGGCCCACCAGGGCCTGGAGCTCGGCATTTTCCAGCAGCACCAGAAGAACTGAAACTAATGAGAGACTGAGAGAGAGCCGACCTACATCCACAGGAAGAACTTTCTCAATTTGCCATCTCACTCCAGAACGAGAGGTTTTATTGTTTCGTATTATTCATTCTTTATACTTGTATGTACTTTGTTTGTTAAGTAAAATAGTTTTTTCCACTTTTCTCCGAGGAAGTTCTTTGCCAGACTGGTTGGGAGGAGGGGCCGTTTGGGTTTGCTCCCCAGAGGGACCCCATTCAGGGATTTTCTCCCAAATTTGTCCCTAAACCAGGACTTTTATTTTAAAAATACTCAAGATGTAAAAAACTTTGCCATACCTTTTTGTAATGTATACATGCAACTTTTATTTAACCTTAAAAGTTACTAACTGACTCTCAAAATGATCTTAACCCAAAGTGATGTGTTTTATATGGGGTTTTTTATTTGTTTGTTTTGTTTATTTGTTGTTTTTCGGGGGTCAGTATTCCTGACCCAAGTGTCCTCCTTCATTCCACTTTCAATTAATTTATCAGGGTAATGCTGTCTGCTTCTTAATAACTTTTTAACAACCCTCCACACAAAGATATCCTTTGTCATGGTTATTGTGGTAAAAGTAAACCTGTAGCTTGTTTACCTGCTTGGGCAAAGTCTTGTTTTCTGTTATCAATGTGAAAAATAATGTGTAAAAATAATTGGTGGAACTGGCTGAAATTGCTCTCAGAGACGATACCACTTTGTGTAATGGTCTCCATTCATCTCATGCAATTCAATACTAAACAATACAGAGACCTCTCATATAGTGTGGTTTTGAAAATTCTTTGACACCTGGTCTAACTGACATTGTTTCCAAAGCAAGAAGCAACAGTCTTCAAAAATAGTAAGCAGTTGTGGTTAAATAACCACAATTTGCCTGAAGACTTCCGAATAGTTTGTGGAGTTTTGAAGCTTGATCAGAAGTAGAAGAACCCATTTTCATGGCAGGCTGACATAAGACCAAGAACTACAGGCTCTACAGTCTCTCACTGCTGGCTTTTACCCTTTTACTTTGCACAGTTTCTTCTGTGCATGAGAAATTTCTGGTAGAAATGCAAGCTGCAGTTTTCAAAACATCAGTGAAGCTTTTCTTTTATTGGTGCTGTTGTTTCTTTGGGTTTTATGAGGGGGAGATTTGGGGTTTTTTTCCTATAAAGATGTGAAGTCAGACATTCAGGAGAATAAATTCACCTGTCTTCCTGCCAGTTTTGGCAACAGTATTTGCAGTGTCATTCCCTATGTCCTTCTCTTCATATGTCTCCTCAGTAACTAAAGAATAGTATTTTTTTTTTTTTTCTGTGAAAAGATTTTGTCCAATCTTACTTTGCAGTGAATGGAAAAATAGGCAGTTTTCAACAGCAGGGAGTAGAAGCTCACTCAAAATGCAGTTATTTTTGACCTGTGAACAACTTGAATCCAGGAAATGCTGACTGTATTCCAGGTAGTGAGCCTGCCCTCCAGCATCCCTCATGCTTGTCTAAGACCTTGTTTTGCTAATAAGTAAACTTACAGTGAGTAGAAGCTGCTGCTGAGTACTTGTGCTCACAAGACACAGCCTCACTGATTCCTTGGTCCTGACTCTCCTTGCTTTATACTAGCTTTAACTTATGAAAGCAATGTCCACAGGAGATGTTGCTCCTAATTAATCCCAGAATAAATGAGATCAGAGTTAGATATCTGCTGTAGATGTGAAAGTGTGCCTTTTTTTTTCATGAAACTCAACCCACAATTGTGCAGCTTTGTGTCGTGCTGGCATGCCCAGCTTTCAGTTTGCAAACACAACTGTGCTGGATGTCCCTGTGCTGGTTGAAGAGCTGCATCTTCCACACACTGGCATTGGCTGTGCAACTGTTGGGAACAATCTCTAACAGATTCCAGCGTGAAAGCAGTCCTGTGAGGTGAGACAGCCTTCATCAGTGCCTAAGAGCTAGCTTCATATGGAGTTACATGAGCAGAGGTGAGAGGATTTTCTTCCAGGAGCAGGACTGCAGCAAAAGCTCGGGACAGCAGGAACACCAGCAGGCAGCATTGTTGCCTTATGAGCAGACTTGTATCTGTGCCTTAAAACCAGGGACTGATTATGCTTGGCAGACTACAAGGAGGTGACACACACGCTGTGTGGCAACCTACTGCTGGGACACAGGTTTGCAATCCTCTTCAAGCAGCAGCAGCGTAATTTAGGGACACCCAAAGCAAAAGGGCGAGGTGAGGGGGTCTGCTCAACCATCTCTGGGTCCAGTTTGAACTGTGGGGTAGGTACAAGGACATCAAACATTTCTAGGGACCCTAATGAGCATGTAGCAAAATGAGGAACTTTGCCCTCAAGGGAATTTTCCTCCTTAAAAGGTGGTGAGTAGAGTTGATTTTGGGGCAGCATGTTGACCCATGTGGCTTAACAAGTGCAGTCGTGGGGGAAATCAGTGTATCCTGTGCTCAAGGACGCGTTTAAGTTTCTAATCTGTGAAGTTTTACATCACCCAAATATAAACCTTGGGTAAAATGCAGCTGCTTCTTCCTCCCTGTTGGATATCTGAGGATACGCTTGAGGGTCACAAAGCTTATCAATTTTTTCTAGCAGCTGTGCCTCTCTACCTAGAAAAAAAGTCATTCCTAGCCTTATGAATTGCAAGTTTCTTTCCAATTTAGAACGTGTTTTCCTCTTCTATCATATCCAGTTATATTTGTTTACCATTCCTTTTCACTGGGTGCGCTTCAGGTATGCAGTTTGGATCCTTTTTTGCTTCCCGGGGAAGAGAGGGGAGAAGAGAGTGTAAAGTTGGACCAGGAAGATGGAACATAAGGGAATAGAACAATCAGTGATTGGTGAGGGTAAGTGCAAAGAAGGTCCAGAAGTTCTGTGAAGAGTACTGCAAAACAGACTATTTTAGGGCTACAAAGATAAATTAATCCCAGAATAACCTTTTGAAATGCTGGCCTTATACTGCAGTGAGCTGTGTCTTGCAGTCCTGACAACAAAGGAGCCATGCCTTTCCGCTGATATCAGCATTTTCCCTCTAGGTTTGATAGAAAATTATATTTTCAGATGTTTCACTTCCAGCTGCAAATTCTCCGTTTTAGGTAAATGTCAAGCTAAACAAAAAAACTAATTTAACTAAACTAATCACCTTGATGATGCTGGTGTCTCTCATTTAAGCCAGAGCATTGTCTCAGAGAGACAACACTTGAAAAAGAGGCAGCCTGAAGCTCTGTGTGTCTGAGTGGCATTGCTCTGATGGGCAAGGACGTAGATCCAGCAGTGTAGGAAATTATTCCCAGTTTCCCTCTGCTGTGTGGAATGCAAAGCTTCCCAAGGAAGTCCATTGATTTGGAGGGAGAGAAAAAGGCTCCTTGAGATTAATCACCTACGTATTAGCTGCTTTGCATTAAGAGCTGGAGGAGGCACTTATTCAATGGGCATGTGGTGAGTGTGGGGGTGATTTGCCATCTGGGATGGTTTGTTGTAGATGTTTCCAAGGGCCAGTGTAGTTGTTTTCTCCTAGAGAAATTAGAAATTGGTGAAGACATTCAATATTTTAACTTACTTTTAGGACATCTGAAAGAGGGGCGTGGACCCTTGGGGAAATGATCTCACCAATATCATTAGGATTTAGGGTAATGCAAAGCCAGCAGGCAGGATGGACCAAAACTTGGATTTAATAAGAAAGCTATAAGGAACTGGCTGTGGGACTTTGAGGTTGAAGGTCTTTGTGATTGAGGGCCAGCCCATGGGGTGGGGCACTTGTTCCCTGTGAAAAGGTAAACAAAAAACCCAGGGATGTTGCATATCATATCTCCCTTTACATCCACTCTGAAGTGTGCCAGGATCCTGAGAAAAGTTACACTGGCTTCCAGTGGTGTGGACCTGATTGAGTCCTATGGCCAACCTAGCAGGTGAAAAGGTCACAGGAAACAATACCTAATTTGGGATCACTGTTACATGATCTCCAATAAATAACTGTATGGAGTGCAGCCAGACTACAATTCTCAGGCTCCGTCATGGCTCTGAATCATGAGTCTTGCTGAACAGCACTGCTCAAATATAAAGTCCTCTGGTCAACTCTGGAATATATTAACCAGAACTCATAATATGCTTTTTCTAATCACTACGATATCACAGTGGTGTCATGCATACGGCGATTCGAAACATTGTAATGACTAGTAATGTGCTCCACATTAATAATTATTTATCATCTGGTTGTTTTTCTGTTCTGTCTTTCTGAAACCAAATAAATTAGGACAGAAGTTCATTGCAGTGGCAAAGTCAAACACTGAAACACTAGAGATTGCTGAATTCAGTATTTTCTGCAGACTTCCCTTTATCCCCCTGTTCTGAAAATAGACTTTTATTTTCAGCAGATTCCTGTTCTTGGTAGAAAAGTTATCTGCTTCGACATTTAATTTGATTTTTTGCATTAACTTTGTGTAGCCCATAGGCTTTTGTGCATAACCCGAGATGTACTCTTAAGTCATTCACTTTCTTTCAGATGTTTTTGATTTATAATGTTCACATCATAGCATCTGACCATTTCCCAAGCTGGAGTGGATGTGGTGAGAGGGTCCTTTCATCTTCTGAAGCAGAAGGACAGTCGAAATCTGTGCAGTTGCCAGTCCAACACAGACATTTGCTGGGCATTTACCTTAAATACATATTCAGCTGAATGTTTTGGTTTATGTACAGCATGGGGGAGCTCAAACAGATGTACAGATAATATCCATTTCTTCAGAAAGGCATTTAGCAGCCTCGTTGTTGTTTTTGTCTGCCTGCCCACCTCCCACCTACATCTGCCCTGCTCACGTTGAGGATATAAAATGTCAGACTGACAGTTCAAGCGCAACTAAGCAGCAAACAAATGTGAGTAATGGGAAATCTCTACCAGAGGCTGCCCCACCTGCCATCAGTGAGAAAACATGGGTCTGAGAGAGAGTTTGCTGTACTGTCTCAGCCCCTGGAAGATCCATGAAGATGGATGCAACCCTCTGCTATTACCAGGCTTAGCCATTTTAAATTCCTGCCTTAGGAGTAGAGCTCCGTGTCGGTGTGTGTTTGTGTATGGAGAGGTGTGTGTCATCACCTAGAAGAACTATGGGCTTAGGGGGACATAATCCCAACCTTCTGATAGAACTCTGTTTCCCCTCATAATATACGTTCAGGAATTCTTTTTTTCATGTCTAAATTGTCTCCAGATCCTCAGGGTGAGGATGAATTCCAGTGTAATACCTTGATATACATGTTTTATACTGGCACAAGAGTGCTACATTGTATCTCTGGAGATAATTACTTTGTAATTTCATCTTTTTTGTATTTTTCTATTTGTAAGCATGCGAGATGCATGACACTGCCTCTGTGATCAGAGCTGTTTCACCCATTATATCCTTTCTTTGCCCAGCATGTGGTAAGGACAGTAAAAGAGCAGTGGCTTCGGCAGCTGTTTCACCCAGCCTGCACAAGCGGCATTTTTGCTGTTTTGAGCATGTTTCTGTATGGCAAAGGTATGTAAAATGTCAGCCTTTTCAAAAGCCCTAAGGGACGTGAAGTGCCTTATGTTCTCGGTATACAATATCTAACAGATTAAGAATCTTGTTAGGATGACACTGTTGAGAAGCCGTAATTTTGACAGGGAATTGCATTATGAAGACAACATCTGTTATACCAAAATAATGACGTCATCACTTACCTTGTGATTGGCTTGAAAATCATAAAACCTCAATGAGTAAAGACAAGAAACGGTGTGGGGCTGGAAATCTGATAGAAGTGAATACCAGACTGATTCACAAAATTAGGACAGCTCGTTTGCAGCAGGTGGGAACTTGGTATGGCAGAATTCTGGCAGAAGCACAGCAGAGCTGGAGATACACCTCTTCCCTAGAAATGTTTTCCTGGACTTGACGGCAACTTGGTCCACTGTGGAAAGTGCTTCTGACACGACTGGCCAGCAGGCACCGCTCTAAGATCAGCAATTCCTTGGCTGCTGTGGCGTTTGACAAAGAGCTCCTCACAACCCCTTCCAGTTTCCTTTATGGGGGAATGGTGTCCTTACAGCTCAAGGCACCAGTTTGGAGTGTATTTACCTGCGTCCTGACACAGGGAAGGGGCTGCCACAAGATTTACACTTGGTTACTGCAGGCAGTTCTTGGACTTCTCCTGGTTTCAGGATACACCGAGATAGCAATGAAGCGTTGCTGGCAGGTAGTTGGACAGGAGGGAGGTAATTTTAGCAGATGATTATTTAATGCTCCGTACTTAGAGGTTTCTGGAGGAGCTACCTGCGAAAAACTGAGAAAACAAATTTCCTGAGGAAAGGCTTCTGCATACTGAATTGGATTTTAGCCCTTGAAGTACTCAGTGACTTGCAATCAAATGCCCTTGTGCAAACGTGGTTTGTGTGCTCCTCAGCCCCATCTAGGCAGGACGTGTTCAGCTGCACTTCTTTCAATACAGCTGCAACACCCCCTGCCCCCCTGTCCCCCCCCTGCCCCTCGCTGCCCTTCCCTCCATCCTCTGGTCATACAGATTTTGATCCCAGGCTATTAAAGCAGTGCGAAGCCTGAATATTGCAGACCAGCTCTAATTAAACCTCCCAGCCACAGAGGTAGTTTAAACAGGTATAGTTGGAACTGACTGAATTTCTCCTTTACTGCCTTCTGGGCTTAGACCAGAGCAGGGATCCTGCTGCCTCCCTGGAACAGATAGGGGAGGGAGGTGGAAGAGGGCAGAGAAGGGACAGTGTTGTCACCATCTGAGTGACCTTTCAGCTTTTTGGACTGAAGTGGGACCATTTCCTCTGTGTGCTGACATTTGCTCCAGCCCTGTCCTTCTGTCGCTTTCTTCATCTCCGCTTTACTTTGTAACTGCCTTTTGTTTTACTGGTTTACTCCACCCATCCCCATGCTCCTTCCCTTCAACGTCTCCCCTCGAGGGATTCCTCAGCATGAATCTGGCCAGCACAGGAGGCAGAGAAAGGCCAGCTATTGCTCTGCTTTTATTACCTAGTTCTCCTCATTCCTGTATGTTGGGTCTGTCTTCTTTGATATCTCACACCAGTTAAAGCTTCTGTTTGAGAAGGAAAAAAAAAAAAGAAAAAAAAAGGTATGAGGATTTCTTTCTTTTTTCCTCTTCTTCTTACTCTGCAGATCTCCTGGGGTACTCAGAGTTTGACCTCTGTGGATTCTCACACCCTGGCTGGAGCGGCAGGAAAATAAACTCTTAAATAGCACATAATTTTGTACTGATATTTTGTGCGTCATTTTGTTACTGTGTTTATGCAGTTGTTGCTTGCAAACAGCACGTTGTGGGTCTGGCTCCATCTCCTCTCCCCTCTCCTCTCCTCCACCCCATTCTTGCCCTCTTGTCTTTCTTTGGTCCTGGTTTTGTCATGATCTAGACAGACTGGAGACTTCTAGGCTCCAGAAGACCTGCATTTCTAATGTAAGAAAACAAGTGGAAAAACGCTTAATCTTTTTCCATTGGCCTGAAATCCTACAGGCTCCTTAATCTATTACAAAGTCACATCAAGGGCACAGGCGGCATTTCTTTTTCTTTGGCGGTCATCTTTAAGGGAGGTGAAGGGTGGAGCAAAGACAATTCAGTTGATAAATCAAGAAACCAAGAGATAGAATTCCTGATTTCTGCTCTTGGAAATCTTTTGCCACTTGTTGGCTGTCTCACTCAGAGCTTGTAATTTTTTTTTTTTTTTTTTTTTTTTTTTTTGGTCAAAGTTTACCTAGCTGTTACTGTTAAGGAATAGCTGTTGCACTTGCCTGCAGGAGGTGATTATGGAAAAGGTAACATTTCCCTTAACGGCTGAGCTGCAGTCGATTTAATTTGCAGTTTGTTATGAAACGGTGGGTATTGTTTTACCTCTCTTCATCCCCAGGCTGGGAGAACTGGGCACAGAGAGTTCCAGAGATAAATGGTGAGCTAAATAATTACAGGCCTGGCTCCCAGGGATGGTTTGAGGATTAATGGCTGTTTGTACAGCACTTCAAGATCCTTTGCTGAAATCTGCTTTGAACTCTGGGGCGTTTCAGGCTGCAGGTGATGGGTACCCCCAGGCTCTGGCAGAGGCCAATACTCAGAGTATATCAGGACTTTTGAAGCAGACATGCAGCTCCAGGGATGTGACTGACCAGGCTCATAGGGGAGGTTTATTTTAGATCTGGGAAGTGCTCCAATGTGGAATGGGAAGGTGACAGGGAGGACCTGTCCCTTCAGGCTCATTTCTTTTAAACAGATAAGGCTGCTTGAAAGAGAAGACTAGAGGATAAATACATCCAGAGAATGCTTCTCTAGCCATCTTTCTCATCTTCCTTTTGATTAGCAGTGTCCCAGCTGGTAAGAATTCAGTGCTCAGATGTCATGGATAGAAGAAAAAAACAGCTCGAATTGCCTTCTGATGCCAGACAGTGCTTCCTTGGTCTTTTTTCCTCAGGACTCCATGGGTGAGGTTTGCATTAAGCCAGAACACTGCATTTCAAGTTTTTGGGGCTAATATTCCATGAATGACCACGACTTCTCTAGGCTGGGACATTTTCTGTCGTTATCACAAACGAGGAGACTTTTCTGTTGGGCGCTTGCAAAGTGTTGGAGTGCCAGCCTGGCTTTTACAGCCCTAGAAGGAAATGCTGAGAGCATTGCTTTCTAATCTTGCAGTGGAGATTTTCAAAGGGTAGGCTGTACTCTGGGAAGCAGTGTAAGATTAAAATGGATCCAGCCTGTTTGCACTTGTTTGACCACAGAGGCAGCCATCAAGGGCCAGGCACTTGGGGAAAATTCCCCCTGTCCTGCGGGAGGAGCACATGCATTTGGGAAGCTCCTTGAGTGCAGCAGCCACCGAAGGTGCAGGAGGGAAGAATCTCTCCCTGGGTCTCAGGAGTCCTTCAGGGTGGTGCAGGGAGTTCATGGTCCTAAGCAGCAGCTGGTGGTGCTATGTAACAAAGCTCTCGTGGCACCGAGGCACAGGGACTGTCAGGGGTCTGACTGTGTCCCTGCAGCGACCATGGGGAAATGGGGCAGGACATGCTGGGGAGTCTGCACCGAACAGATGCAATGAGTCTATCCCAAATCCTTTGCTACTCATCTCATAATGTGAGGGAAGGGAGAACAGCTTATCTTATGTAGTCACAGACCTCACCAGTGTCATTATTGTCCATCTAGTTGTGGAGAATATGCTGGGGAACAGATATATCACCTGATCTTCATCAATTTTTTTTTTTTTCCTCTTATGAAGCATTGAGTCCTGGTTACAGGCAATGCAGATAAAAATGTCCATTCCCACCACCCCTGCCTCTGGAGAGCAGCACACTGGAAAGGAATGAGAAGGGTCATGGGAATACTAAGCATTATTTTATTATGGAGACAGTGGGAGGATGGAGGAGGAACACAAGGAAAATGCTATGGTAAGACCACACATACAGTGCTTATGTTGAGGAGAACAAACCCAAAGAGACTTCAAGAGACAAATAGATAGAAGAGGAAGAAGGATGAAAACAGGAGACTGAGCAAGACAGGCAAGGAATGACAGAGACACCTTCTTCCAGTTTATCCAGGGAGTGGCAGGAGCAGACCTGGGACTCTTCATCCGTGAAAAAAACAGTCTTCTGCACACCATTCTCCCATTTTCCTGAAATCTCTGCTTTTGCTCCTCCAGGCAACCATTAATCTAATATTAAGCCCCTTAACCTCTCTAATTGTTCCCTTTCAGTGTCAGCTGGTTTCCTATTAACCTTTCAATCTCTCAGTAATGCAGTTACTTCTGACTCCAGCCAGACCCAGCTCTAAAGCTTTACCTCCGGCAGTGAATTTTCCAAGCTTTCACTTTTTTTTTTCTCTTTCTTTTCGGTAATGATTATTACTGCTGTTAAGGAGCCAGTTTGAACCAGCCTCTAAGTGCACAAGGCTGAACCAGTTGGAGTCTATAAATAGCCCTTCGCTAACCTTGTACCTTATTTCATTAGGTTGATTGGCTTCTCTCCCTCCACTTCATTGCACCTCTATCTCTCTCTCCCCTCTCCATTATTGATGCTGGTTCTTTTGTTACTATCCAAGACACCTGCTTGTTGATAGCAGGGTGGATCAGCCCTGGGTTTTTCCCTCCTGAACAAAACAGTGTTGCTGCTGGAGAAGCACCTCTAGAGTTTCATGACAGAGGGAAGGCAGAGGGTGAGACAGGTCTGAGAAAGCAAGTCAGAAAGTGTCTGTGCTGTGCAATAGGAAAATTGTGTGACAGATTTTGCCACCCACAGGCTGGTAGGTTCCTTCTGTGACATGCAACGTGATTATACTTGAGCGCATTCTCCTGTGTGAGCCCCACTGCTCTACACCAAAGCCAAGACACATGCCCAAGGACAAATGGTGCTGCAGTTGAAATCAGGTAGATGTACAGATCCCAGAACTGTCTGCTGTACATGAGACCAGTCCTTTGGCCATGTTGATATCATTAGTCAACATACTGCAACCTGGCAGAGCATAGTTTGCTTCATTGACCATTACCATGTCTCAGCTCAAAAGCATTTTCATGCTGTGCCTCCTCTAATTCACCCGCTTCTAGTTCTAGCGCTAATAATATTCCTGAGCTCTGCTTAACCCTGATGCTTCTCCCTACTGCTCTTTTTTTTTTTTTTGTGTGTGTGTGTGTGTGTAGAATACAATGAGTGTTTGCATCTAAGACTGAATTAAGCAATTGCATAAGCTGACCTGAAATCTCTGGGGCCAATGTAAATCACAGCTCAACTTCACAAGTCTGTGTCTGAGTGGCACTTGCAAACTGCTCGTGTGCAGCGATGCAGTGGGGCAGAGCATGTGCCAATGCTTCACAAGTAGTGGGAGTGCTATTGCAGTAGCAGGTTTTGTTTGGTGGATTCAGCAACAGCCATGGTTTCTACAGGTGGGGAAGCACCATCCCAATGCAGAAGAGCTGGGATCGAGGATCCAGTCCATTTTGCTCCCTGAAGGAAGGCAAGTTCTTTCCCTGTGAAACCTCCTTTTTCCCCAGAGAGATACACTTAGAGGAAACTTTTCCAATCTGTGCTTAGGCTGACGTTTACAGCCTTTTGCTTCAGCTCAGGAGAAGGATTTGTGTGTCTAAAAGCTCCTCTGTTTTTTCTAGCTGTATCATTTGTCTAACACCAGCTGTTACCTTTCCCTGAGAGTCCTGCCTCAAAGTCAACAGCAACTTCCCAAAATAATAGGAGCCATTCTCTTCTGCTCTCTGTACAGCTCTGTGTGTTCCTACTTGCTCATTTACTGCTATTCCTTGTTGTTGGAAGGGCAGATTCTGGCAGCAACGAGCCTTTGTCTTATTTTCTGGCAAACAACCTCAGTCTGCAACAAGGCAGGAAAGGCAAAGAGTGAAGAAATGAGAGCTGGTAAAACTGGGGTTAGAGGAGAAAGTTAACTTCTGATGGCTTTGTTTTTTTAAAGTTTGATGGGGGAAAGGTTTTGTAAAAACCTTTTGAGAAGGTTTTATAAAAACCTTTTGAGAAGGTTTTTTTTTTTTTACATGTGTGGAAAACAAACACCCTCCATCCCCTCCAGGGCAGCTGGCAGCTGGCATTCACACCTGTTTAATAATACAGGTTCTCCAGCACGGCTGTGTGCTCGTTTTCCATTGTCCACAACCTCCTTGTCTTCATTTTTATCCTTCTAAATTCCCATGCCTTGCCTTTGCTCCTGTGGCTTTTCGGTACCTAGGTCTCAGCAGGATGAAGGAGCCTCCCTGAGGGCTGCAGCAGGGCTCCAAGGTGGTCCCTGGGGCAGTGTCTCCCTCCCTCCTGCCTTTCAGCCCTCCCGGGGACCATTTTGGTCACTGAGTTATGCAGGGAGCTCGGAAACTCTTCATGTCATGGCTCTGAGTGCCTCATGGTGAGAGAGTCGATGGCCGAGTCAGAGCCTGGCCGTGCTCATGAAGGCCTGGGCTCAGGCCAGGATGTTGTCCATCGTTCATGGTTGAGAGAGGGGGCCCGGAGGCTCTCTGGTCCCTGAGGCCCAGCACAGGAAGGGTACAAGCTGGCCCTAGAGGAGGACCCGGGGCTGAGTCGAGCTGAGCACCACTCTCCCCCACATACTGCCCACACACTGTCACGGTTTGGGGGCTGTCAGGGCCCCCAAAAACCTCCTGGGCCTCCCGCCCTTCGCGGGGTGTCCTGGCAAAGTCAAAGCCCACGGGAAGGCCGTAGGACCTGCTGACGAGCGCGCTGCCCCTCCGCAGCGGGCACGGCGCCGTCCCTGGCCGCGGGGAAAGGGGGGCAAAGCCCGGCAGGACGGGGATGTGTGGCTGCAGAGGGACAGCTCTCTGTCCCGCCTGCTGAAAAACCTGCCTGTCAGCAGAGGTGATGCGGAGTCCTGAGGGGGAGCTGACGGCAGAGGTAATGCCCATCGCAGAGCCACCCCTGCTTTTTTTGACCTGGGTTACGACAGGTGAATGGTATCAGACCCATTGTTAGCTACAATCCAGGTGCCCGTTTTGCCTGGTTTCTGTGGCCAGTCCCATCTATTCCCTGTCCCTTGGGAAGCTTCCTAAATATTTATCCCAGTGAACAATCATATGACCCCATTGTAGCAATGTGATACGGCTTTAGCTGGGCTAATCGGCTTAACTTGGGCCTCTGACCCCTGTCATCTTATTTTAGGAATAAACTTTACACAGTGCCTGGTAAGGGCTGTTCAGTCTAGAGGATTTAAATCCCAAGTGAGAAATAGCAACACAGACTTTTGCTTTTTTTTTTATTTTGTAGCCATTTACTTTTATTCTGATTTGTCATTTCTCTAGGAGGAGTTGAGCTTTGAACAATACACGAAGAGTGCAATTTCATGATAAAATACTTGACTGTTAACAAAAAAGCACCCCAAATAGTAAATGTTGAGTGCTTTGGCTGAAGCACTTCAGAGAGGTTCCGTAATCCAAACGGACTAAGACACTGAATCCCTTCCCTCCCTTCTCCTCCCAACTTTAAATGAGGCCCTTTAAAGCAAAATGGGCTCTAGAGAATAGTGTCTGCAGCAGGGAACTGAAAATATGTGCCTTGAACCTCAGGGGGTTTTGTGGGGAAGATATCAGAGGACAGATGGACCTAAAGATAAATATATTCTTGGAGTGTTTTTTTTTCTCCACAGAGAGATGTCTCAACTCCAAAGCAGCAGCAGAAGTCAGAGGTGAATTAGCAGCTAAGAACAGCCAAGACCCCAGCTCCTCAACTGCTCATATTGGTGGGAGAAAGTGTGCTGAAAGCCAAACCTCTTTCCAATGCTCCAGGAGTGCAGCACAGGCCCTACAGACAGTATGTGAAAATATGAACCACATCATATCTGTAGGAACTTGTTTTATTAGAGACGTAAGTACTAACGATCTTCTCTACATGATCTCTGAAGGAAACAAACTGGCTTTGTAAGGGAAAGACAGATGAGGACAAACTATACTTGGATAAAAGAACAACTGGAAATATGTTGTGTAAGAGGAAGGTCTGGCAGAAACTGAGCACTTTCCAAAGCCTGAGAACTCCTACCAGCAGCAACTTCTGTCATCAGCCCTGATAGTGAGCATCCCATGGGCTGCCAGGGCAGGGAATGTCTCCAGACTCGCCTGAGGGCTCTCCCAGTCCAGCTGCTGCAGCAGCCTCCTCTCCCAAGTTTCTGAAGTACCATCTGCATGCAACAAGAGGATCTTCAAACTCCTGTTTGCCACATCTTCAGCCCTTCCCCCACCCTATGAAGCATGTTGAGCGAGTTCATCATCCTGCTTTCTCAGCAGGTGAAAATATCCTCCTTTTTAGCATCCCAGGCAAGACACAGCAACTGCTGAGGCGTAATAGCAGACTTTGAACATCCTCAAGGTTTTTGAACTTGCATTGTCCTCTTGACACCCATGACTTGAATATAGTCTGGAACTGATTAACTTGGCCGCTTCAGTCTCTGGAAGGGAATGTTCTTTACGCAGTTAAATATTTACTTATCAATGTGCACAGACCAGGCATTACAGAAGCCTGGGAAACATTTGCATTTTCTCCCCATAAACTGAAGAAGGAGCATCCTCCATTATTTCAGTGCTGTCACTTCCATCCATCATGGTAATCCAGTCATGTCTTGTTGAACCTAGCTGTCTTACTAGCTTCAGCTACATTCCTAAACCATGAGATATGTAGCCCACACTATCAGGTGGCCAGGTTGCACATCCAAATTATTCCTCGGTTCCAAAGTACATCCTCAGAGAACAACATGAATCCTATTTCTCAAAATCGTGGATCTCTAGCACCTGCAAGCACCTTTTCATGATATTGCTTGGGGAGAGGTTGAGCTCTCCCCTACCCAGTCTTCCACTGGCAGAAGGACTTTTACGATAGAAGTTTCTATCTTAGGCAGCGCCACAGTGAAGTGGTAAAAATGGGAAAATCTGAAGCGTTGGTAGGGGCTTTTAGAAATACTGGGGTATTCCCATCTTCCTTCCAGTTCCTGCCTGCTGTAAATGCTGGGGTGAGTACCTCTGACATGCCAGTATACCCAAGAGGAGCATATCACCCCTCTCTGCTGCTGCCCAGCATCAGACTGCTCCATCCTGACCATGGCAGGCCTGAGAGAGCTGTTTGCCAGCTCCAGGACTGGGTCTGGCCCCTGGGATACCATCAGGCTGGCACTGCTGGATCTGTGCAGGGAGTGAGGAGAAGCTGGGAAGTGTTTTGGCTCCACTCAGGGCTGAGTAAACAGAGCAACTTTTGCTTGGGAATAGGTGCAGTCCCTGACCACACTGGTGACGCAATGACGTCCCTGTTGCTCCTCCTGGCAGGGGGAGTCTCCTGTTTCATCTGGCTCAGGCAGAGATTCTCTCTTTTTTTTTTTTTTTTTTCTTTTTTTTTTCCCCATCCCCTTGGCACCCGACAGTTAGCTTACCATTTCAGTCACCAATGACAGCAACCAAGAAATAATACTACTGTACTCAGTTAATCCATAGGAAAATCCCACAACGGCGCACAAAAGGTGGAGACGGTGCTCGCGCATTTTCCCCTAAGGGCCTTAGGCAATGGAAATTTTCTCAAGCTCCATTCATTAACGGAATAGATGAACAGTTATGTAAGGTCACATGAGGGAAGTGGTTGGTCTTTGGTCAATGAAAGAGTTAGTCACACATCATTGAGCTGGATGGCCCTGGGAGGAATTGTGGAGCCACCCTTTGCACGTTCAAGGACTGAAGAGGGAGAACTTCAGCTATAATTCCTCACTATGCCCTGGGCTTGGGCACCACCTTTACAGACCTGGCATTGCAGGAGGCACGTGGCGCTGCTAAGCAAAAAAGCAGGGACCTGAGGTCTGTTGAGATCCTCCACACTTTCCTCTTCCCAGATCACTCAACCCTCCTCTGAAGGAATTAAGCAACCACCTGATGATCTTGGGGTGCCAATGTGTAGTTGTGCATCCCCCCAGCCAGTCTGTTCTCCAGGTGCTCAGAGGGTAAGTAAAAGAACAGGATACAATTCAGCAGTCACGGGGCACATATAACCTGTATTAGGGCTCTCAGGAACCACTAGAACATTACTAGGACATTCAGCTGGGGGAGGATTTTTAAGGATCTCTTCTGTCCATAACCGAAGTAGTTTGGAATTTTCTCTCCCTCTTTGAACCAAGGATGATGCCATCATACAGAATTCCCGTGGGAGTGACTGTAGGAGAGAAGATAGGGCGCTGACTGGCATCCACGCTTTAGTTCCAGTGAGACATGGTCTGCAATAATACTCTCCTGCTTCTCACCAGCTCTCATGCTTGTCCCAGGTGGCCCAGTCGAGAGTCCTCCAGCCCTCTGAATTTGGGTTGCCTTGGCCCTTGGCTCTTCTTAGCTTCTGCTCTGGGGCTTGCAGATCTGATTTTAAGACAAGGATGTCTTGCGGACAAATCAAGCCAGCTTTGTTTGCTCATTTGCTGTAATCCCTGGATGTTGAGTGACCAGCTTCAACCTGCTAGTGTACTTTCACCTTGCAGCCTATGTCTTGAAGGTCATTTCAGACCACTGGAGAGGCAGGGTGCCAAAGCTTGGCTGGCAGCCACCGCAGGACATGGAGCAGCAGTCACCTGGCACCAGCTATCAGCAGGGCTCAGGGCCTGATGAGTGCAGAGGGCAGAGGAGACCTGCAAAGGAAACACGTGTTGGGCAGGTGGGGAGAATGTGGGTGTCAGGTTGTACCTGAACCATGATCTGATGCCTGAGGGCTGATAATAAGTTGTAATTTGTGCAAACCAAAGTGCCTCCCGAGTGCTGAGGTTGTGAAACCCTGCGAGGAGGACACCTTAACCCATCTGGGAGGGGCTGCAGCGTAGATCCGGCCCTCAGTAAAAGCCCAGCTGTCTCCCTGAGCAGGTGGTTTCCAGGAAGAGCCACATTCCCGACTGTGAGGAGCTGAAAGGACCATGTACGGGATATGCCTTAAAATAGACAGAGATATAGGGACAGAATTCAGGTCCCAGGCAAATGTGGACTTGATGGCATCTCAGGCGTTTGGTCAGGAAGGGAAGTGCTGCTCAAACTACAGCTGCCTCAGCCTTGACTGCAAGTGTTTCTGATCACCTTAGGGTTGTTTTCACTCAAGGAAAGGATTTCTGGGTGGTTTTTTTTTTCAGCCAAATTCCATTCCACTTTACTATTTTCTGCTTTTCTAAAAGCCAGGCTGAGTGGGAAATAATTTCCCATTTCCCAAAGGTTTGAGATATCGTGAAAAGAGGTTCATCTCATATTTGGAGAAAAATTTAAAATCTCTAACCTTTCAAATAATTGATATTTTACTATGGGAAAGGAAGCCTTTTTTGAAATATTTTATTTCAGTAACCTTAAAATGGTCTTCTTAGAACCATTTTACTATATCTAGCCTTCTGGGTTTTAATGACTAAGTATTGTATATCTGCAGTGAATTGTTTTTTCTTTAAAAAAATGTCTAAATGTTATGATACCTAGAAAAGGGATTCCCTCAGCAGTATTCCAAGCTGACAAGTTCTTTGAAAACATCTTTTCTCCAAGAATTATCTGCTTCTGAGGAACCAGCAATAAATTTGAAAAAGGTTTGGTGAAAAGTTTCCAGCAAATCCTCCTGAAGCATGTATCTTTGCACTATAAAGCATTCCCTGGCCATCTGCAAACCAAGCAGTGATGGGTTGAAAGACAGAGTTTCTCAATGGCAGCTGGAAAACGCAGTGAGATGAATTTTGGCTTCTGTTCACCCTTGCTGCATAGTTTGGCTTTGCTCTTTGAAATAGTTGCTATATGCTCCCCATTTAAAAAAATTCACCGCAGTATCAGATGTTTTGGTAAAATCCTCTGAGCCTGCAGAATTCTAAGAGCTGTTGGGACAGCACACTTCAGGTAAGAAGGCTGCAGAACTGCTCAGAGCACGACATCAGTGAGCAGGAGGAGAAATGGTTTTTTCTTTTTTGCCCACCTGCTGCTTTGCTCTCTCACTGCCTTGCAGCGTCTGCTGGAACGCGTGGCACCCAGAGACCACGTGAGTTAATTATTAAACAAAATGGAGTCATTATGCCCTGTGTGCCACTGCTGTTCCTCACATAAATCTCCTGCACAGTAGAAAAACGATCCCGTGCAATGAGAACAAAGAAACCTTTTCAGGATGAGCACATTTTCCTCTGCTGGAGAGCTGCTCTCGCTTCACCTCCCTGGAAGAGTGATGCATTTGGTCTCCATAAAGGTGGGGGGCTTTGGAAAGACAGATGAAAGTGATACAGAACCTCGGGGCACTGATTTCCATGAATAATCTCCCCAGCTGTTAGCCTATGTCTGGAGCCATTTCCTTTCAGAAAATACATTTCTACTAGCAACATTGCAGGGTCCGGAAGGAAATATTTACAAGTTACCTTTGGCATTTCAAGGCTAGCACAATTTCCACTGAGCTTCCCTTGAACCTCTAGATAAAATATTAACTCCTGGACGAGGCCCTGGCAGGCTGTCAAACAGCAACACAATTAAGGAGACACTCTCTGGTGAGATAGCATCCAGTACTTTAAAAAGCATCTGTGATTAGTTTCACTGGGATTAGTTTGACTGACGCACAGGAAAAAATGAAGACTTACAGGTGAGATTCCCAAATGCCAGCCACCCAGGGAAGGGTCCCCTTAGCTGAAAGAGCCGGTCATCTCAGCTCTGGGAGGGGATAGAAGAGAGCCAGTCTGTGTGAAGCCTTCTGCTGTGAAGCCTTTCTGAAGCCTTTTCTCTCACACAGAGGGGAAAGCGTGTCTCCTCTGTGGCTGCTCAGCCTGGCAGGCACGGGAGGCCCATGAAGGGCATGTGCTGTGGTAAAAAGGGTGCATGGGCTGAGACCCCAGCAGATGGGGATCCACTGGCTGCAGGAGAGCTGAGGGGTAGGAGCTGAGATACTGGCAGGGGATGGGTCAGGCCAGGGACTCAGGTGTATCTTAGATGTTTGGCTTGTGTCCATAATGTCCAGGTACCATGTAGAGACAGATGCCCAAGTCTCTGCCTTTCACCACTCAGCACAGTGGCCCTGTGGAGGCAGAGTGGAAGTAAATAGATGGGCAACAGTGGTTGTTTCCCTGGGGATTTAATTCCTGAGGATCTGTGCTCCAAGCACTCCTGCAGGCAGCCTGTGCACTTGACTCAGGCTTTTTTCTGTCCCTGTTCTTGCTGGCCAGTGCCAAGCTGAGTTGGTCCTTTGCTGCCCTCTCAAAGAGGGCACAGGTTTTGGAAGGAGTCCCTCCAATTTGCCACATGCTGTAATAGCAGGGAAAGAGAAACATAGAGGTCGTGTGGCCTAGGCAAAGCCAAAAAGCAAAGGAGCTGGCAGGGCTGGCCATGGCAGCCAGGTCTCCTGCTTCCTGGGAGGCAGGCACTGGCTTATAATACTACTTCTCTGAATGTTATTTAAAGGGACAACACAGAGCACACGCCTGCTCCTGCTGGGCTCAGTCAGTTGTGTTTGTGGTGGCTCTTGCTTTTCTTCAAGAGTTTAGCTTGGCTCTTTCCCTACTGCTTCACTGGCACCCTGTGAAAGGACTGCAGTGACCCTTGTCCCCTGGAGGCAGAAGAAGTGCCTGGAATGGACTGAGGAGTCAAGAAATGTGCATGCTCCAAGGCTGGCTAGCCGTGTTTTGCAGGTCTGCTGATGCCCAGCCATAGGTGGATGTGAGGCATGTGATGAGGGCCTGTCCCACCCCCTGTCATGTCTCACACACCACAGCAGGGCTGTGCTGTGGTCACCTCCCTCACCTGTGACCCCACGGGCTGCACACACCTGCCCAGCCTGCCCCGTAACCTCTTGGCTGTGATGCTGGGCTCATCCCCTGTGTGCTGCTGGGTATCTCTGCATTCCTGACCTATCCCTTTGACAAGGCACCTGCTCACACCTCCAGGATCACCCAGCCAAACACTGCCTTTGCTTCAGGGGTGCAGGTGCTGTGTCAGAGGACTGTAGTAACCTGTAGAGTGGTCAGCAGGCTGCTAAGGGAGAGGAAAGCCAGTGGCTAAAGGACACCCGGCACTCCAGGGCTGTGTGGTCCATTTTATCACCGGCTCTCCTTCACTCTGTCCCCTCCTCCAGACAGCACCACAGGGAGATGATATGAGGGGACCCCTATCTGCAAAGACTGGGGAAAGCCTGGACATGAATAGAAGGCACAGCTGAAAGTCTGGCCTGCTTCAGGCTCCCTGCACTCTTTTACTCCCTCCTGAAGCAAGCAAGGGCACATCCTTCCACAGGGAGTGGGGGCACAGCCCACCGCCTTGCCTGTGCTCTGAGTTGGTTGGATGTGAAATAGCTCCAGTTCAGGGGAGACACAGTTGCAAAAGACCTGTGACTGATTTGAAACCTACATCTTGGTATCTGTAGTCCACCTGCTTTCCACTTCTCTGTGTTTATTGCTGGCATGAGTCACACAGGAGCTTTCTTCTCTTTTTCCTCTCTGCCTTTCTGAGCAGTTCAGAGGCCATGTGTCATCAACTGGTTATGGGCAAGAGCTAACTGCAAAATGTGTTAAATGAATGTTAGTCCTCTATTTCCAAAACTGGCTGACTCAGGGAGCTGCAAGCACACACAGCAAAACCCTGAGATTTCTTGAGAGTTCACATGACTGAAGATATGAGGGCAATCTGGTGGTCTTCAGGTCATTCTGTACCGGTTCCCAGTGAGCCCCTGAGCTGTGTCTCTCCCCTGCCTCCCTGCTCATTAGAGTCTTGGTCTAACTTTTGCAGAGGAACAGGAACCCCTCTGTAACCAGGCATCCTGTTTTGCCTGCCTAGAACCAGAACCTTGCAGCTCAGTGCTTTGAGGACTCTCAGCATCTCCACTACATCATGGCCAATAGACATGCAAGCAGCTTTCCAGAACAGCTCTGTGTAAAATATTCAGCATCCTAGCAGGAGCAGGGTGTCTCCAATACATCACGTCACTTAGGATCAGTTTAGCTCTGTCAGTGTTTACAGGTGGAATGTTTTTAAGTAGAAATGCAAGTGAATCTAGTTCATGGATAGGTTCAAATTATAAAGAAAATACACAAAGATCATGCAGAATTAGGATTACTCTCTGCAGAAAGAAGTTCCTTCAGTGCTCAGTATCTTGGCTAACTTATGAGGCTGACTTGTCTGTGCCCTAAATCAGGACTAAGGTGCTGAGAAAAGTCCTAGAACTTGATCTTTCCTTCCTCTGGTGATAAAGGCAATGGAGGAGATAACAGGATGTGGAATCTGGGCTGTCAGCACCTCTCTCCCAAAAGAGACTGGACCAGCCTTCTTTACTTTCCCTCTGTAAACCTTAGTTTCCTTAGCCATTGTGGTGGGAAAACACATGGAATGAAGAAATTTTGTCTTCCCTCCTTCCCAAAGAACTTTTATTTATTGTTTTCTGCTTTACACCTTGATTTCAGGATGTTATCCTGGATTCGGATGTTTAAGTGTTTTCCCATGCCTGCAGCCTCCCTGTAACCATACAAGCCAGAGATTAGGAGGCACGTATCACAGCAGGAGATCTGGCACCGTGTGCGTCTTTTTTCCTCTACTTGGAAAGAACAGGGACAAATATTAGTTTGAGATGAAAGAGAATGTCTTCCCTTTGTTAGGAGCAGGGCACTGATAATGGCCCTGCCTCACATGCTTGGCTAGCCTTGTGCCATACCATGGGAGGCTGCCAAACTCGAGTTCAGCTGATCCCTTGCTATCTGCAAGGGAAGGCAGAGCCAATGCCCACTCAACGGGACTTTGTCCTCCCGATGGCAGGCAGCTTATGAAACGTCAGCCTTTGCGTGTGCTGGCATGGCAGGAGGGCTCTGGCCCTCACAATAGCAGCGTTCTCCATGGGCTCAGCTGGAAGAGGCTCACACAGAGTTAAACCTGTGCTTAGAGCACTTTTCAGCAAGGTCCCATCAGTTATTGGCAGAGCCTGAGGCAACGGCTTCGGGCTGGATGCACTTTCCACAGCATGAGTGTGTGAACAATGGAGTGTGTGTGCATGCACATATGGAGTGTGTGTGCATGTCTATACTTGCACGTGTGTTCTGTGCATGTAGGCTGAAACCCACGGGCTTTCAGAGCTGTCAACAATCACCCAGCACATTTCATTTCACCCTTCTTTGAACAGGGCACTGGGGAAGGGTGGCCTTGCCTGACCACACCACCCAGACACTGTGCCTTGGGCTGCTGCTATCGCAGAGCTCACTGTGTTGCTGCCACGGATCTGTTTGCAGGGAGCACCTCTTTGCCAATGCCGTTAATTCCTTCCTGTTCAGAGTTGCTTTCAAACTGTGAGAAAATACTGTTCTGGCTTCTGTAATCCTTTCAAAAGGGTGAGTTAACTGTTCCCTTGATGCCTTCATGTTTGGATCTGCTGCAGGCAGGACTGGGTGCATCTTCTGAGCACAAGTTGGCCCCATGGCTATTTATAAGGGTTAATAAGGAGGTGGGGTTCTGAAGAGTTTTTTCTTGTTCCTTACAAGGTCTGAGGCTGGGACACCCACCTCTGAGCTTCATTTGCACTAGCTGCTTGCAGAGGGAGCTCTGCCTTCAACCTGATTCGAGAGAGCCGGACAGGGTGCTTGGGAGGGCTCTCTCTGGCTAGTAGGAAAGTAATTCATTGGCGTGACTGTGGTTTCCCAAGCAATCTGCTCTTTTGTTGGAAATCAAACTAGCTGACACAGGCAAGGGGAAATGTTTGTTCAGTTTGAGATCAGAGGCTCTTGTTTTGAAAGCTCGGTTTTATCCTCGGTCCCAACTTCTCTCCATAGACCATTAATCACTTGTCTGGGAACAGAGAGTTTGAACTGTCTCCAGAGCTATACAAGCAGATTTGGTGGCTGTCAGTAGTACTCTGTAAATAAGTACCAGCAGGCAACTGTGTAAGTAAACAGCTTCTTTGGGAGCACCAGTGCCTTTCTCCACAGTTTACGTAGTGCAGTGGAAGGGCTCTGTTAGCTTTTGCAGGGACAGCCTAAGCACCACACACCAGGCAGGGACAATCTGCAACTTCCAATTGACAGTTTTACCACCCGCTTCGCTGCGGCTCAGAAAGAGCAGGATTTGTATCAGGAAGCCGGGAAACCAGCTGTGTCGCACAAACAGCTGTGCTATGATATCATCTTTGTCCCTTGGTGTGTATGTGTTTCAACACAGGCTTTAATTACACAAGTGTGAACTCACCTTACCTACGGGGCCAGCATTCTTACAAAATGGGTTGTGCCTGCCAGAGGAAGGGCATGGTTTTAGGATGAATGAGTGGGGACAAATTCCATTTTAGTAGAATAGGTAGGCTTCCACAGAAAGGCATTTTGATGCAACTGAGAGTAATATATGTTCTGAGATCTTGACAACTATTTTAAGTAGTCCCCCTAGAAAATATTTTTATGATAATTTACATGGAATATTTCAGAATTTCTTTTGTATGTACATGTGTGGTTGAAATGTAGAGAAAAGGAATATGTTTTCCCTTAAAAGTGTTCATTTCCATTAAAAGGCTATTTTTCTGCCTAATAATACCTGTTGTGTTGTGGTTTTTTTTCCAACTGAACGATTCTACCCAGCCCTTGGGGGCCTGATGCTATTGGGCAAGACTCAAATTATTGAACCACCAAGGATATAAATAAATGCTGCTAAATGGCTTAGCTCAATGGCCTTTGCCCTTCCTGGGGGATGGAGCTCATCTTCCATCAATATGATTAGCGGAGGAGATGGTGTATTGATTAATTGTCCAGACTCATTTCTCATTAGCTGGCAGCAGCCTGCGATGCGTGACCTTTTCCACCGAAGTTGCAGCAGCACATTTTACTCCCTAGTGGTTGGGTGCCCAAATCCTTCAGGCTCTCCAAGGTCCATGCTAACAGATTTGAGAGCTCTCATTGAGGGTAAACAACCCCGCACCCTCCTCCAGGAGGCCTCTGGGGCAGAGCTGAAGCTGCTTGGTGGGTAATGGGAGGGAACCACTCTGCTGCTGCCTTCCCTCTCTAGGAAAAAGCATCCCTAGCGCAGAGAACGTAGCGAAAAAGAAGCACAAAAAAGCATCCCGGAGCGCAGGTGTGCTCGAGGCGCGCACACCGCTCGCCCGTGGGGCCGTGCATTGCTGGACGGGTTTAATCACCCCATCTGGGCATTGTCCGCGGAATCGGCCTTTTCCTGCCAGGGCTGGAGCGCAGTCAGCTGGGCGTTGCTGCTTTCCCAGGGAGGAACTGGCGGTCCCACGGGCGAGGGAGTGCTGGTGCAGCTGGATGGGGCCCCAGCGCTTCCAGCACAGCGTGTCCCCAGGTCTCCGGCTCCCAGAGCTGGCACCTCTCGCTGCCCATTGTGTGCGCGGCCGGGGGTCTCGGCACGAATGTCAACCCGCTCCCGAGCCGCGCAGCAACAGCCGGGCACCGCCGCCACGCTTGGACGGATATTGCTTTTTCCCAGCTGAGCCTGGCTCCGGGTCAAGTGGGATAAGGAGCTGGAATTCACAAGCTCTATTCCTGCTGCTGCCACGCAGCGTGACCTTGAGCAAGGCCGAGGGAGGCGAGGGGAGATGGTCCCGTGACAATAATGTCCTTCGCTGCGCTGTGGCAATTCGCTCCTCGGCTCAGCAAGAGGGAGCATCGTGTCTCTCACCTTAGACAACACAACCCTGTCTGTCTGGGATGGAAGCTTTGTGCAGGAAGCACACATTTTCCACCTAAGGAACGCTACCCAATGGGGCTGTGCTGAGGAGTGCTGTGCCCGAGCTGTGGTTCAGATGGGAGGCTCCAACACTTGGATGAAAGCGCTGAAGATACGTCCATCATTTCGGCCTCCACCTGTGTTGTCTAAGGCAGCACAGCCAGGCTGAGACATCTACAATGGAGGCACACTGACTGAGCTCCCCACCTTCCTGGCATCTCTCACGTGGTACCAAGCGGCAGGCAACAGAGGTGTCTGGAGCTGGCTGCTGTCAACAAGAAGAAGAGGTTATTTAACCTCTGTCCCTGTGATGTACGATGCAAGCAGTAGTAGCTGCCTGCTTCCTGGAGAAATCAGATTCTTAATTCAAACTCGTAATTGCTGCCTTGAAGTAAAGGCTGCTGTGTGTTCAGGCCTCGTGCTGCTACAGCCTGCTTTGCTGCTTTAGATCAGCAGGCCCCTTCAGAGCTGGGATATGGGTAAATCTAAATTAGGATTACAGCTTCTGTGATGCTGAAATATCAGATCTCTTTTGGGGATTTCAGGTTTTCAGTGTAGAGAGGAATGCACTCAGGTCATCCCTACCATACCTTCTGAGCAAACAGAGCAGAGTTTATCAGGCACATGCAAGTTCTTCCCTGCAACTGCTTCATTTGGAGTTCAAGAAAAAGCTTCTGGAATAGCAGCAAGAAGGAAAGAAAAATTGAACCTAAAAGAAAATTAAAAGAAGAGGTAGGCATGGATTGAGGTCAGATGGCAGGGAAGCATGGGTCCATAAACCAGGAAAGAAGAAGAGGATGCAGGAACCACTGCAAAGGGCAAGGGGAAGAGACAAAACAAAGCTATAGAGACCAGCAGAAGCACCAGAGAAAATAGGCCTGTGTGAGTGGGACTACTTTAAGAGAAATCCTGTTACAAAGGGGATCTGGAATTGAAAAGGCATTTGTCAGGAAAAGCGAATAACCCAGTGATTCCTTTCATCTTGAGACAAATGAGGGAGGTAGATTCCCAATGAAATGGAAGAAGGATGACTGCAGATACTGTTCAAGGCACTTTACATACCTCAGTGAACCATGTCCTAAGAGAAGAAGGGCAAATCCATAGCCCAGACACTACAGATTCTTTGGGAACTCCTGCCAGCAGTGTGTTTCCTCTTTGAAGCCATCCAGAGAAAGAGGACCCTCCTTGGCAGGCCTTGTGTGCATGTGGAAGACCACAGACCACCGGGAGCGAGACACCTGAGACAGGCTTTAGACTAAGACATAAGGAGGAGGGATTTTGTCTGGGCTTTTTAGTTGGGAATTTTGTGGTTTCTGTCCTGGCTTTCAATGTTTAGTTGAAGGAAGAGCATAGATATTAAGATACGGTGACAACTAAAGGAACATATGAGAGCAGGAGTGTAATACTAATTTGAGCAGGAAACCTATACTCTAGCCAAGATTATATAATGTATATGGGAAAAGAGGAGAAACGATGGAAGTGCCTGAATGCTGAGCCAAGGACCTCATGAGCAATATGCAGACTGTGGATGCCAGGACTTTCAGGGGCTGGATGGACAGCTGGCATGGCTGGACCTCTGAGTCTGAAAGATTTGTGCTGCTCAGAGGAGTAAAGGCCAGTGGAGCCTGTGGCAGTAGTGCCTGTGCATGATACTGATTTTGTCTGGGTTCAAATCACCTTGAAGAAAGAGCTGTAGTTCTGCTGCTGTTATCCAAGGTTGTGTCAGGATATTGATGATGGTCTCTTATGTTTTTAGAATGATATGCAGAACCAGGGATTGCCATTACTACAAGTTTTAACTTCATACATGGAGAAAAAAAAATCCTACTAACATAGGCTGGGCCTTGGATTTCTAGGATGCACTGCCTGACATTCCTTCACTAAACAGGCAGCAAACTAACCACAGCTGCTGTTGTGTTTGACCTGGTCTTGACAGCCAGTGAGACATTGCAGAACAATGTGGCAGAAGATAACTTTTAACCTTGACTGTGCACAGGCTGATTCTATTTCACTTAAATGGAAGAGTAAATATCATGGGGCCACAGCTAAGATTTTTCAGCCTCCAAACATGAATGGTCAGAGGAGTTATAAGACTGAAGTGATGAAGCAATTTGAGTTAAAATTCATAAGTATTTGTATGTGGAAGGCATTCAGGCTCACGATGGCAATAGCTAACTTTCCCAAACAACGAGCAGGAGGAGACTCGATAGAAAATGTGGCTGACTGGGGGAAAAAACTTCCTCAGTGAAAAATGGGAGTGGTCAGCAAAGAAATCTACATTGCAGAGGTCACAAAGTTTAGAGAAAAAGACACGTCAGTCAGCAGAAATCCAGGTGAGATATACCTGGCAGATTTGTTGAATGAAGTTCTTTGTAGAGGCAGAAAGAACAGGCAAGGCATCAGATCTCTGTACAGCGCAGATAAGATCAAGGCATGCTTCAGAAACCACAAATTTTGCCTCATTTTGCTGGAAAGATGGTGCAGAAGAAGGGGATTACAAGCTGATGGTTAAAAGTTTCTGGGAACACAAACAATCTCATCAGAGGTCAAGGCAAAATTTGCAAGGTTTGTTCAGATCAGAAAGATCCTGGAGACAGATCAAGTAGTAAATCTGATAGCACTGATATACAATCAGCCTGTGCAGATGGAGGTTGGATGGGGACCAGAGAGTTGCCTAGTATCAACAATTTTACCTAAATTTAATTAGGGACCAAAAAAAGGGAGGTAGTTACTTACAGACCCAAGGGCTTAGAACATCTTTTCTTTTTATCCTAGAATAAAATAGGAATAATTAAAGACATGGAAGTGCACATACAATGAGACAAAATTTGACACGGCTATATGAAAGGTAGAGTATTTTTTATTATTTTTATATTTGGATAGGAGAATAAATAATTTTTAAAACACTGATTATGTGGTATATGAAAGATATCTGGGTTTCACAGAGGGTGTTTGGGAAGCTGTGAAAGCAGTGGAGTGCAGGGATACCCGCTTGAACTCAAAAGAGGGCAACAAATTGCTTAATGAAGAGATCCTGAAACATAAAAGTTGTGGGCAATTGCTAATGAAATTCCTTAGGGACTGGGTTTGGCACCAGCTAATTTCATATCTTCACTGATGACCTTGGATAAAAAACGTAAATGTTAGCTGAAGAGACAAAACAAAGAAGCATCGCTGATATGGAGAAAGGGAAAAATACCTTCCAAAAGAGTTGGAAAAGGAGAGAGAAATTTCTAACAAGTGGAAAGAATGGCACTAGCGTGATCGGCACAAAAAGAGAGGTGATGGTAGAAGTCTAGAGGGCCTTTGCTTTTTTTAGCCTAGCAAAAGGAATGTTAAGAGGGCATATGATTGCTGCCTATTAATACATCAGATGGGTAAACCCCAATGAAAGGGAACTGCTATTTCAGCTAAAAGGCTGAGGAGTACTGGCATGAGAACATATATGCATCACCTGCTTAAAATAGAGGCTAGATACTAAGAGGTCATTTGAACCACAATAACAAAGAAGTTTCCTTCTAGCCACGTGTAAACTGTTTTCAGACGTATGCCATAAAAAACAGCTCTGGAGACAAGCTCTCTCCCTCTCCCTTGAACAATCTCAAACAAACTTAAGCCCTTCCCTCTGCTCTGTTGTGGGAAATGTAAGCCAAGCCAAGCTGTAGGCAACTCATAATTCCTGCTGCAGGTCAATCCCCGCCTCCTCTGCAAACATCACGGATTCAAGGTCATGGTTTTTTGCCCAGCTTCACATGAGCCATGAAGTACAGTCCCTGGTCTCATTACTCCTGGGATTTGAGCATGGGTGGCTCCTGTTAGCATACTGAAGCTTCTGTGCTGACTTTCCCAAAAATGTGCATATCTGTCACAGCTTTCACCACTGTGCACTCCCTGATGCAGATGGGGATGTTACCACAGCTCCTCCAGACGGTATTACATGGGGTGAGGGAAATAAACACATATGGGTTAAGCAGGATATCTTGCACCCCAGAATGTCTTTTATCTTCCCTTTCCCTTTTCATTTTTCTCCTGAACTTACACTACCTATATAGGGAATCAGCTGGCTCACCCCTGCTGTCAAAAACCAGCACCTCAGGATCCTGGCCCCTGAGGAGAGTCTGAGCTGTGTTTCTGTGCTGCCTGTGGAGGCCTCACGACAGAGTTCTGTTGCCTGGCATCAGACAAAGCCCTAAGGAGAAAAGCAAGCTCCCAGGAAGGATAAGGATAGAGGAGAACATTGGTCACAAGCCCCTTGATGTGACTGATGTGGTCAACTCCACCTGTTCAGCTTCCACTCAGAAATGTTCTTTTGTTCTGCTCCTTGTGGTTATGCTAGCTTGTATAAACGTGGTCTGGAAACACAAACTTCCAAAAAATTATTTGGAATCACTTGACTGCAGGCATCTCCCAGTGGCATGACCTGTGTGCAGACACAGTGGCCAGCATGTGGTGTTCCTGCTGAGGCCTTTCCTTGCACCAAAACTACAGCTGAAGCAGCGGCTCCTGTGTGGACTTCTCCATACGCTGCTCTTTGATGCTCTCAGAAGCTGAGAATTATTTCCATTTTCTGAAAGGGAGACACTGAAACATCAGCTTCTAAACTAAATATACTATACTGCTTTGTCCAGGTTCCCTCAGGGGACAATGACACTTTGGGTTTCTTGTGGAGCACTAGAACATGGCTGCCTGTGTCTTTATTTCCATGTACTATCCTGCTTGTCCATGCAAGATCACAGAATCACTTTGCAAGAGGCTGTCTGTGTATCTGCCTCTAAATGTGTCCTTTTGCCTGTCAGGGCCTGTGTGCATCAGGGCATGGGTCCTGCTTTGTGTCTCTGTCTGTCTCTGCTCAGGTTCGATCCTCTGTACCAAGGACATGGGAACGATAATGAGGGTGAAATCCTTATGCTGACAAGTTAAAGAGCGCGAGAAATGTGACTGGAATAACCCTGCCACTCTAATAGCTCAGACTAGAGCCGTTCAGAGTGCACAGACGGGACATGCCGGGATCACATCGAACGGTCCTGCAAGTGCGAGAGCACATCTCAGGTCTTCAGATGTTGCACCACTGTGCATGCTCTCCCTCTGCAACAGGCCGATGCTGGGAGTGGAGACCTTCACACCCTGGCAGTGGGGTGGCAGAGAGCCCACCAGTCAGAGGGTGGCTGAACGTGGGAAGTGTGTTTTCCAGCTCGGTTTCCTTGCCTGGAAGAGCCAGCACAGTGCCTTGCATCCTTGCTTCTGCCAGATGTCGGGCACAGCCACTTGCCAAAAATCACTGGCTGAGAGGCTACCTCTTCTAGAAAAAGCATGCACCACAAGCTGGTGTTACACCAACAGCCAGAACTTGTCCCTTTTCAGGCACTGGCCAAGCCTTCCAAAGTCTCTTCTTCCATGTGGAAGGAGAAGGAGGTCACCCTGATGAACGCCAGCCAAGACTCACCAACACCGGCCCCCTTTCCCCAGTGCTCATCTGCCAAGAAAGATGGGGGAGCAGAGCGCCCAAGGGACAAGCCTAGGGGTGCTGAGGGTAACTGGAGAGGTGAGCAAGAAAGCAATAGGAACACTCCCTGTGTCCCTGGTATCCCGTGGACCTGCTGGCTCAGGGCTTGTGGTCGTGTTTATTACCAACAGACTCCTGGGAGCACGCAGCTCCACCAAGCGATAAGGAGATGAGCCTTGGGCTGCAGCCTCCACGGAGGCTCCGGCGCACGAGAGGGACACCTCCCACGGGGCAGGGGTGGCCCAGGCATGCCGGCCATAGCCGATATAGTCTTAGAAGGTGCGCTGTTCCAACACGCCTGTGAACAACTTGCGGGAGGCGAAGGAAAGAAGGGAGCCCTTTGTCACGGCGCCGGGAACAAAGGCTGCTCTGTGAGCCCGAGGGGAATGCTGACCCAACCGGCATCAGCTGCCGCTGTTTCTTCCGTCACACTGACAATGCACAGTCGCAGGGCTTCTTTCCCTGTGAGGAGAATGGGATTTAGTGATACCATAAGTTAGTCAAACAGCAGCCAAGATACCAATTCAAGTCCCCGTTCAATGGATGCAACGTTTGCTTTGTGCTGTTTTTCTTCCACTTCCTGTACTTTGCGCTAAGCCTCATTTCCTCTCCCTTTTTCTCTCGTAGCACAAGCGCCACAAATGCACGCACGCGCTTTCACTCCTCTCCCTTCCATTTACCTCCTGTTTTGGAGGAAACAGCTGCCTATTTATATTGCTAGAGAGATCAAGTGTTTTTGCCAACACAGCTCTCAGAGGAACAAACAATGTTAACCACCTAAACCACCACTGATGTGCATCGGCTGTGTCTCGCCCACCCAAATGAGTGGGACAGTGCACCGTGCTCTTTCAGGCTGCCAGGATCTTGGGTAGACACTGGATCAGGGTCTTCCAGTAAGTTTCTTCAGGGGTTGGGAGAGAGGCCACGGCCGGTCCCTGCCAGGGGCTGGTCTTGGCAGGGGACACAAGCAACGAAGCCAGGCTGCGGAGTGACGCTTGGTTGCTGGCTGGTGACCTTGTGTTGCCATTAGATAACCCCTGGAACAAGAGCCAGCCAGGAGCTCCATGTGCAGGAGCTAGCTGAGGGGAGCTGTCCCTGCCCTCGCCACCCATCCACACTGGGCAAAAGGGATGAAAAACACAGTCCTGATCCTATGGCTCCCACTTGCAGGGCCCCAGGCAGCTGGTGGAGTGAGGGAGAGGGGACAGGTCACAGGGTCGTGCGAGTGCCGGTGTCCTTGTGGCCCCTGTAGCAGTGCACGCTTGGTGCGCAGAAGCAGGTGCTGAGCTACAGCTTCCCTTTTCTCTTCAGCTGCAATCCAGGTGTGAAGATCACTCTCTGAAGTCTCCTCTCCATCACAGATGTGCCTGCTGCCTGCATGGCCCAGAGGAAGGCGTGCTGTTGGCCTAGATTTTGTCTCTGCCTGCGAGCTGCTTGGTTAGCTCCTTCCCATTGGTGCATGTTCCTGTAAAATCAGGGCAGTTCTGGCTGACTCTCTGAGGTTCGAGAGATCGGCCACAGATAGAGAGACAAGCTGGGATGTGCACAGCTTGAGCTGAGAAACCTCTCAAGGATCTCTCTTGTGCATGAATTCAAGGGTAAACCAGTGTCCAGAGAGAAGCCAGGGAAAAAAAAAAAAAAAAATCTTTGTTCTGGTCAGGTAGGGAAGAATTGTGGGAATGTGACTTGGTTGCCCAGGATTTCATCCGGCAGATATAGTCCTGCTATTGCAAGGAGCTGGGAACTGGCACTCCTGTGTTTACAGGCTTTTGTTTGGAAGAGTTCCCATCAGTTAGAGGTGCTGGGAAGGATTTCTTGGGACAGAGAAGGGGCAGAGTTTGCATGTCATAAACACGAAGGTGCCCCCTTATTGACCACAGGCAGGCCTCTGTCCTGCAATTAATAACTGAATAATTAATAACTGAATTATTGAGTAATCTCTGATGGCCAGACATACCAAGAAAATGTCAGAGCAGAAGGCTGGAGGCCTCAGAGGAGCTCTGGGGCTATGGGAAGCAGCAGAGGAAGGTCAAAGACTGTTTCACTCAGTGCCTGCACAAAGTGTGAGCAAATAAAAATATTTCAAGAAATAGTCCTATATCCTACAGTGGCTGGCTCTGATGTGCTTGATAGGTTTGGTAGTTTTAGGGGAGGAGAAAGGAAAAGAGGAGCATAGCCAGCTCCCTTACAGGAGACCAGCCCATGGCTGGAACTGAAAACAAGGACTGCCGGAGAGCCAGAACTAACCCCGGCTGCGCCAAGCAACACAGTGCATCCCCGCAAAAAACATGGCTGTGCCGGGGTGAACAGTGTCCTGAAACTGTTTGCAGAGCTGGGAATCCACAGCACTGCGAGAAAGGGAGCTGGGACTTGCAGAGCAGTGTGTGTGGATGAAGGACGACTGCACACAGACCTGTGGGCCCTGCACAAGCCACAAAAATCTGAACATGGCTGGATACAGCTGATGCTGTAATATGATAGTGCATGAGACTGGCTCCAGTTTAGCGGGGCTGTGGGAGAGCACGCAGCACAGAAGAGATTCGGTTTGTGGCTGCTGATGCCTATCACTCCCAGTAAAATGGAGGAATGGACAAAATGGGAAATTATCCTACTTATTCTGAAAAAGACCCCAGAAAGGGCCTAGGCTGGCTCAGAAACTTGCTACACAGCTCTTCTCCCAGAAACCCTGCTATCACAGTGTCAAGAAGCTTTCCAATGCAGGGCAACTACGATGTGACGGTGTAATGTCCTGTGCGTGAATACAGGCACAGATTGCAGAGATTTAGGTATGTCTGTCTGAATGTGTATGTTTGCAAATGCTTGCATGTATGTGTGGCACACAGACATCTCAGAGCCTCAGGCTCTGGACCGCCCCAGAATCACTGATAGCCCCAGAGGGGTGTGCTCTGTGCCCTGGCAGTGAGGGCTCTGCAAAAGGGGAGCCCCTGGGGCGCATAGCCAAGGGCAGAGCAGCCCAAGGTAAGTTGAAGCCAGCACTGCCTGGCCAAAATTAACATGCTGCTCGTTGCCTAATCTGTAGGACTCTTCCCAGGGAGTTCTGAAAAAATCTCGAGCTGTGGTATGCACGTGTGGAAGGCAGAGCAGTGCCTTGCTTGAGTTAACAGTACCATCACGTGTTAACCCAGGCAGGAGCGCGCTCCTGTCACCGTTATCACCAGGGTGTGAGTGCTTACTGGAAAGCTTCCTTATCCTGGAGTGCAGAATCTAATGGGAAGCAGTTGGATTGCATCCTCAGCTCCCCTGGCTTTGGCACATGTAACTGAGCTCCCCATTGCTTTAGCAGAGAGCTGGACACAGAGCAGAACAAGGAGGGCGTCTCTCTTGCACGGCGCGGGGACACCAAACCCGGCTTCATGAAGTTCAAAAGGAAGAATAAAGGAAGAATAGCAGCAAAAGCAGCCTTGAGCCTCAGCCAAAATCCATCTGAGAGGGAGCTTCAGGTGCCACATCTGCTGGGAGGTCAGGCCAGCATGCTCAAGGTCAGATTCCTGTCAGAGGCATCCCTGCTGGCTGCAAGATGATCTCCACGTTGAGTCTGAAATGGTGGTGGTGGGCAGCACCGCCAAAACCGTGGAATTTTTTCTCATGGAAACCATCAAGCTGGGAGCATCCTTGAACTTGGAGACAGCTTTCCTCAGTAGAGAAGGTGGATGGGGGCATCCTCTTGCTGTGGAGAGTTGGGGAGTCGGGAGGAAAACAAGGCCTCTCCCGCTGCCTTGCTGGTGGCTGATGGCAGCCTTGCTCTGGCTGTGCCCCTCTGGCCCAGCCCCAAGTCTGCATGCTGGCTGTACCATCCCTGCAATTTAAGGTTTGTTTGACCAGCAGGGAACCACCAAAGAGCGTGTTCAAGATAAAGACAAATCTGTATTGTTTGTGGAAGAGGAGGTCAGACTGGATCCAAGCAGTGGAGGAAAGATCTGGTCTGAAGTTCATTACCTTCATGTAACTCAGGGCGGGTCAGAGCCTTGAATGTGCAGGGCAGGAGAGAGATTAAGTGAGGAAGAGTGGAAAAGGTAAAGCCACAAATATTTAAAGGCCAGGAAGAGAACATTCTGCTCAGTTGCCTGGACAGAGGTTTATGATTATTCCCTATGCAGCTCAGTTGTGTTATCCACTGTGAAAAATCATTGGCCGTGGAGATATCTGATAAGAACTCGGCTGGCATCAGTTGGGAGAACAAAATGTCAAGAATGCATCGCACTGCACCCCCACTTTTACCAGCAGGCAGGACATTGGTCTGGGAACACTGTGTTGCTCACCCTTAACTTTAATTGCTCTGCTTGTCGAGCTTCTTTACTGCCTCCTAATGAATGCAAATATGATGTTTTGAGATTTGATCTTCTTCTAAGAGCCCTTCCCCTCCTGCCTCTCACCCCCCGGCCTGCGTTCCCTAATGCATGGCCTTGGCTGGCGATGGGAGGTCCGGGGAGCTGGGAATGATGTGAGTACAGAGGAATACCTCTAATTTGGCTAGCTGTGTACTGCTGTGCCAAGGGTGACATAGCTTTCCCCGCAGAGCAGAACAAGGTCGCCATTTACGGCAAAATCTATCTGCTCCCAAGTGCTTCACAGCAAAGCAAAGCAGAAATCCCCTTCCTCACTTCTTTTGGTAAGAAAGGGGAATGTTGATTGTTGTGGGTTGTTGAACAGCCTCAGCCTACACCATGACTGTCCAGGGTACACAGGAGATGTCAGGAACAGGCACCAGGAGGAGGAACAGCTTCAAGGGGGAACCAATGGACCGAGGTGGGACACACTGTACAGAAGCTCAAGGGCTTTTCTTCTCCTGCCCGTGCCACATCTCCTTCCATCAAACCTACCCTCACCTCTGCAGGACTGGAGAGCTGTGTCACCAGCACACTCAGTGGGTGCAGAAGCTCATCCCACAGACGTGTGAAGAGCTGTTTTTCTAACAGTCACACACACATGGCATCTGAAGACACTTTTGTTCCTCAGGAAGGTGGGACAGGCCTTGTTAGGGTGAAATCACTGGTGTTAGCCTGAAATTCAAAGAGGGACCGATGTCCCTTTTCCTGCTCAAGATTTGATAGGCATGAAGCTGTGAAAGAAAAGGCTTTTCTTTACTCCTTCCTTTCTCAAGCTTGACTGTAGCAGGGTGTCTTTCTCAAGACTGGCTTGGGAGGCTTTGCTTCCCCCACCCCTTGTGAACCATCACATACTTACGGCCCAAAAAGGCACGTCCTAAACTGCTGCTCAGATCTGCTGGCAATTCAGTGAATTTCTGTGAAACTCTGGGTAGAATACATCTCTCTCCCTGTGTTGCTGGGCATACAGTGCAATCCCTGTCCCTGGGGACTGCTGCACCCTTCCCAGCCTGCTGCTGGAGCGTATCCAGAGCCAGCTCCCTGATCCTCCTTAGGGCACAGCTGGGATGCTGAGCTGCTGGGGTGTAAGCCCCAGTGACACCCTGGGAGCAATAGCGTTGGTGAGCTCTCCCTAGACAGCAGGACAAGCCTATTCAAGCCTGAAAGGTGGTCAGGCAAAAGAGAATTTATATGGCTGTATTTATACAGCTGTAGCTGTAAGACATCTATGGGCATGTATTTATGCTGCTAGATCTTGCCTGAGTGTTCAGGTGTTAATATTCCTCCAGTAGGAGTGAATACAGGACAATCCTTAAGGACAACAGAAAAGAGCAGAAGAGTCCTGACATGGCTGTTTCACACCACATGTGCCTGTTCTGGGGAGGGGGGTGCATGGATGTTGGCAGAGAATCCAGCAGCCACGTGCATGCAGCACTGAGTAGAGAGCTTCACGTGGGGGGTAACTCAAGGATAAGGCACAGAGAACAGGAAGGGGTTGTGGGTGCTTCTCCCAAATTTGGTTGTAATTTGGGGATCTCACCCATGGCATGACAAGGGAACCAGTGCAAGTTCCTTGGTTCCAGCGCGGGGGTTTAGAGACGTGTATGAGTTCAGGCAGCTGATTACAAAAACACACTGAAACCCAGAATGAAAAAGAGGAAGGCTCGTGCAAACTGTAGCTATCTGACTGCTTCCAGAGGAGGTGGTGAGGACTCTGCCCTGACTGCTCTGACTGTGATCAAAATAGACCTTCCCCAGCAGATCCTAAGGGTGGTCATCCCAGTATTAAGTTTTCTTTCCTATCATACCTTCATTATTTCCAGGTGATCACGCTGTTCCCCGTAGCTTGCCCTGACTGCCAGCAGCGCAGCTGAGCTGTTCATGACCCCTGGCCTAAGGTGATTAGAAGGCTTTGCCGGAAGCCTTCAAGTGGTGTCTGTTGCTTTGGGAGTGATTTGTCCAAGATGGTCAATTTTCACTCTGGAGGAGAAGGAAGGTCACTCGGAAATGTTCGCTCCAAGGAAAAACTCCCTTCATTTCTATTTTAATCTCTCTGGGGATTAATTGCCTCCTAAAAAAAAAAAAAACCTGGAAGAGCAGAGAAGTTAAGAGCATGCAGGCAAGCACGTGTGATAAGTATAGGCTGGGGACAACCTTGTTTCAGTCTGGCTGTTACACAGATTTGCTTTCAGAAAGCATTTTGTAAAAGGGAAAAAACATTGAAAAGGAACAGAAAATCATCCCCGGATTATTAGCTATAGACGCAACTTAAAAAAACCCAGCAGAAAATACCCTACTGGAAAGAAAAAGCCCATCTGTCTGCTGAGCACTCCCTTTCCCTTCTCCTCTGCCCGTGGGCCCAGCTTTGTCTGCTGGGGCAGCACGGGGCTGTGGGAAGACTATTCTCAGCCATTTCAGGTTGTAGCTTGACGATGTGGTAAACCTCCTGCCATCAAATCAAACACACCCCAGCCATGCCATACGCAGGGCAGATAAGTATAAACTTGTTGGTTCGAAATCCTTTTTGACTTTTTGAGACAATAGCTCTTGCACTGCCAAGTTTCATGCCTGTGCTGCTGGTTTTTGCCCTGGATCAGGGGCCGCTCATTCTCCCACACACGGGACGAAGCCGTCGAGAGCACGGCACAGCAGAAAGGAGCCCTGTCACCCAGCCCCAGCCAGAGCGGATTTACGGGGATGGGTAAGGCAGGAGGGCGGTGGTCGGATGAAAACTCTCAGACCGGCACCACGGAATACCTATCACCAAAGATCCCTGCGGATAGGCTGGCAGGTGTTGTATGGATGAAGGGTTTCAGGGGGTTGTGTGAAAGCCAGGTCACCCAGGGGAGTCACAACTGAGCTGGGTCAGTTTGTCTGGGCGAGGGCCACCACCAGAACTCCTTTGGCCAGTGCTGCTGCTGAGAGCTGCTGCATCCTCCACAGCAGCGCTCCTGTTGACTTCTTGGCCGTCCCCCCATCGGGCCCAGCTCTGTTTAGTTGTGAAACCCGACGCTCATATCCTATGTCCAGCAGGTATGAAGACCAAAGTAAATAAGCCTCAACAGAAACCGCACTTGCTGGGACAGAACACGTGTTAGATTTCATAATTCACCTTGGGACTCCTTCGCCGAAGGCTGCTCCGAGCCCATTAGCACTGATGTCTATTTTTAGCCCTGATTCCTGTCAGCTGTGGGTCCCAGTCCATGAATGTGACACGCTGTCAAGAATCCCTTCTTTTTACCCTTTAACATTCAAAAAACAGCTGTGGGGTTTTCTTCTGCTGGCTGTTCAATGTCCTCTGCCACAGTAAAGGGAAAAGCCGAGCTGCTGTGTCTGTGGAGAGGTTTTCCGTTCCTCAGGACTGACAAATTCCTGACCATCCCTGCCTTTCTGGCTTATTTCAGCACATCAGGGATCCAGTTAAGCAAGCCCATAGGACATGGGGCTGCTGGCTGGGCAAACCTCTGGGAGGTGACACCGGCCTTCCCAGGCATGCTTAAGAAGCACAGCTGCTTTCCAGCTAGGGTTGGAAAGTTCTGGTGGCATTTCCCTGGAGGGTTTTTCAGTATCTCCTTCCTGATCAGATCTCCCCTCCGGGCTGTTTGAGCTGGCTGTTTGCCGGACAGCAGCATAAGCCACCCAGAGACAGAGGGAAAGGTCTGTGTACCATGCAGGACAAGGTGGGGCCTCCTAAAGAGAAAGGAAGCACATAAATGCAAGATTCTACAGCTGCTATTGTCAGAGCTGGGCAAATCAGCCATATTTTCTTTCCAGCCTTCTGAGGGGTGAGAGCGCTTAAAGAGCGATGGGGAAAGAGGAGGGCCGCAGAGGTTGGAGGAGAGGCAGAGGCACAAAGCAGCATCTGAAGCAAGTGCAGGCAGGATCTGAGCAAGCCTGCAGCAGGGAACCGTGGGAGAGCACAGAAGGGGCTCCAAGCATCGGTACAATTTGGGAGCTGATGGAGTCTTAGAGCTGTGACCGTGAGCTATGGAAGGTCCTCGGGATGCATGATCAAAGCCAGACTCCTGGGAAGCCTATCCACAGAGCTTGACTGAATATAATTGTTTATACATTTTCACGTAATTGGGGTTAATCTGCTTTCTACTATGGCTAATCAGCTGGTTCAGAGGCCTAATGGGTTGGAGGGAGATGTCTCACCCTCCTTCTGTTTTCAAGGCCATGGAGTCAGGGGCAAGCAAGCACTGTGGAGGGGCTCAGAACTGCCTGCTTTCAAGTCTGCCAGAAAAGTGCTTTATCCCTTGAGGAATGATGCTGGGGAGCAGGTCCCCCAGGAGGGACTAGTGCCTTTCTTCTTGCTAATTGGCAGATCTTGTGAAAACAAAGGATTACTGGGGGAAAAAACCCACCTCTGCAAGAGCTTAACACTGAGCGAGGTAACTGCTCTGTAGAGGTCTGCTGAGGCTCCCACACCCTGGTGGGTACCATTCCCAGCTGGCCCTGTGCCCTGCCCTCATCCTTCTGCCTCAGGCCCCCACCCCCAGCAAAGGCTATGCATGACTCTGACACGGACATCTGGTGTCCATCCTCTCAGGCACTGATACTATTTCAGGTTCCTTTGCTGGGTGGTGAGTCATGGGCATCTCATGCACAATCTTCCATGTCACTTTAGGCTAAAGGAGATGGTGTTGCCATCATAAGCACATCCTGCCCTTTGAGGGTGGGAAAAGTCAGGGTGAGCTCAGCCATGTGACGAGAGCTCAGTGTGCTAAAGGGAGGCCGCTGTAAATGCTGTCTCTAATTACTGCTCAATACTTGAATGTTGACAAAGCATCCTCCATTGCCTTCTCTATAACCCTGGTGATGGTTACCTGCTCCCTTCCCCAAGCTTTGGAGTCCCATTCACCCCAGTCACAGCTCCCTCAGCCCCTTTATCCAGGCAAGGAGGTCAGAGCCACAGGGGGGTGAGGTTTTCCTTTAACTTGAGTCAGTGCTTGTCCAGACTTGGCCTCAGAGTAGTTTTCTTTTGGAAATTGGCAACTAAACTGGTGAGTAACAGCCTGAAGTGCACGAAATTCTCCTGGACTGGTGTGAGATTGTCCAGGTGAAGTGGAACTCCTGAGCAGCCACTGCAGCCAGAAAGCATTCCTGCAAGATGCGGTTGGACCTGTCTGGAAAGGAGCCTCAACTGCAGTGTAGCACAAGGACAGCCCCACAAAGAGCTCTGGGAGCCACAGGGCAGGGGGGCAGCTGTGGCCTCAATGATCTGAGTGGGGTCCCTCCTCACCTACACCTTGGAGTCTCAGTGAGAAGCTCACTGCTACGGCTGTTAAAAGCTGAAATGTCAGGCAGAGTAACAGGACCTTTTCTCTTTTTTGACAGCATCTGACAGCCAACACTGATTTTGCAACTTCACCACAGTGGGTTCTCAGGCACTGACCAAAATGTTTAAGGAAGTGTAATGCCCGAGTCAAGGAAGTGTCACGCCTGGGTGGACTGAGTGTCACTTCTGCATCACTTCTCAGTCATCATCAGATCCAGTAACACACATCCCACCTTTTTTTTCTTCCCCCCTTAGTGCAGCTCATCATCTCCCCTTCCCAACTGGGATCACCTCACGCCTAGTTGCATGAATTCAACTGTTAGCATGGGCAGACTCCAACAATTGGAAGACTTTATTATTATTTTTAATCGTCTCCAACTGGGGGTTCCACAGTAGAGTCCAAGACAAATTGAAACAGTTGCCATCACCCTCAACTTCTCATTTTTTTCCCCTCCCTAGTGCTCTCCGAGTTTATATTGTTCAGTACATGAGGTAAGCGACCCAGCTTTAAAACACCACCTTAAAAAACCAAAAAGTTATGAGGAAGAAGGGATGACAACGTGGAGTTTTAATTGCAGAGCATTTACGTGCTGTGGTTTAGTGATCCTTTGCAGAGGTAGACACATATCCAAGAGGGGCACAGACCAGTAGTTCAGGAACAGGGCTTGAAGCATCTCCAGCTTGCTTTAGCGTAACAGCACTAGGAGCAATGAATAGTTAACTTCATGGTGACTGCCCACATGCAAAAGGCCAGCTCTCTCACAGAGTTCTCACAGAAGTGAGCCATACAGGCATTAACAGTAAGTCAAAGCATACAGAAAAAGGTTAGATACTCAGAGGGAAGCAGCATGACTCACTTCAGCTCACAGAGACAGCTCAGACCCCAGACAACAGCAACACCTTCCTCAAAAATGGAGGATGCGAAATCCACGATCAGCCCTTGCCCTCATTCCACAGGAGCCAGTATCAGGATGGGGCAAGTGCCATGCACAGAGGACACCAGGAAACACTATCCCTTGCTTGGCTAAGCAAGCAGGAAAATCAGTGTCAATTTTGAGAACCAGGCTGCCTGGATTCCAAGTGCCAGTGAGTGGAAGCCTGCTCTCACTCAGAACCCAGCAAAGAGCCCCTTAAGGCAGGCCAGCTCTTCACTCAACGCTCCGTTTGCTCAAAGAAGCCAAGATGCACACTCAGAGGCCAGGAAGGCTCCTGAGCTTTAGGCTGTGAGATGCAAGTGCTGGCAAACAGTTTGTTCCATTAAGCACTGGAGCTAGAGTACGGCGCACCGGGGCTTCTACGCACGCTGTTGTCTGTGGGTCAAGCAGCTCTGCTTCCCTATCACAAAAACAGGAAGCCAGACACTAACCCTTGCACTCACCACCACACCCTAAGCCAGGGTGGGGACACTGCCCTGAACCAGTTTTTTGCCTTGAGAAAAACATCCACCTAAGACCATGTGGGGGCATCCTCTTATAATCCATCTTTATTTGTAAAAATCCACATATAAAATCTTCGGTTTCCTTTTACAAAAACATAAAGGCACATAAAACTACTCAAACTCTCATCCCCCTGGACTGATGGTCGGACACTCCCCCCACCCCAACCTCCCCCTTCTTGCTTTTTCCTCCAGTCCATGTTTCTTCATGTTTCCTTTAAGTTTCAGCTCACTTCTGCTCAGGCACAGTTCTGCTCTCACAAAGATGAAGTATGCACACGGGGGAGATGGTGGAGAGGTGGCATGGGCTGTGCGTGGAATGTTTTACAGGTACTCTTTAGTAGTAGGTCTCTCTTTCCACCCAGCCTAAAGGAAAAGAAGGGACAAAGCAGAATTAGTCTCAAGGCAAACCAAACATGAGGTTCCTGAGAGTTCCTTTTAGGTTCTTGAAAAGTTGCACTTAGCACCTGAGCTAATAAGTGACTTGTCACAATGGGAACATCGTGCCAAATTGATGTTCGCCAGCTTTCAGGACCTCTTCCAGCTTTCTAGAACTATCCAAGCATTAATCAGTCTTTTTCATCTACTTCAGTGTATCTGTATTTTTAAATAATGGGAGAGAATGTAGGGATAGCAAGAAGTCCTTAATTTGAACTAACTGCCCAATTAATGTCGAAGAAGGGGGAAACAAAAATACAAAAGCCCCAAATAGTGCTTAGGGGTCCCCAAGCTTTGCTGGGGCTTCTGGAGAACTCAGCAGCACGAAGAGGTGGGGAAGAAAACGCAGAGGTGAGCAGCATGTTCTTACCGCCAGGGTTGCGTCTGATAATGAGCTTTCTGACTTCATCATACACGAATATGAGGAGGGAGTATGGGAAAGCACAGAACCACCAGGTTGGCCTGTTTGGGAGAGGAGACAGTGAGAACACAGGCTGTGGAGACGCTCTTTGCCTGGCACATCTCAGACTGGATGGCACACTCAAATGCAAGAAGGCTGGCGTGACCCAGCTTGCCAGTTCTGATTGGCTGGGGTTCAGCAAAGAATCCTCCAAGCCAAGAACTACTACCAGGTTTTCTGCTACAATAGATTAATAAACTTTTGGATCGTTAATTCCAACACAAGGTGTGTCATAGCACCTTTGCTCATCTCTCTAGCAGCTCCTCCCCACCTACCAATCAAGCAATATTTCCTCTAAGTACACAACCTTTGTGCCCAGAGCCTTGCTCGCTGGAACTGTATTGTTTCCCTCGTGATTTACTAACATCCAGCTGCCTGCAGGCACTGGGCAGAGGCCAGCTCTCTTGTAAGGAAATGCTCACACTTCAGCACCCAACTCCAGGCAACGCTTTGAATGGAATGCAAGACGACGTACCAGGATTTCTCTTTTTTCCATGAAGATTTCATGACACTTAAACTTTGAATAGTCCTCTGGCTTAAGACTAAAGCCTGCCATGAAGTGTTGCAATGCTGTTGAGCAACAGTTAAGATGTTGGCACCTTCCCAACCATTAGGAAAGTTACTGTGCATCAACTGGTCATCTGCATCTACATAGCAGCTTTTAAAAGACTTTATTACTTGTTCTTTTCCCAAGAAATGCAGGAAAAAGGCACAAGACGTCATCAGCAGTTCTTTAGCACCCAAGACTCATCTGGCCTATGCTTTACAGCAATACAACGGGCTTTCTTTAGAGGTGTAGTACCCTACCCATAAAAACACTCCATGCAAATAAGTGTGAGCGGCAGATGCACTAGAGCACACTGGTGCTGAAGTTGTACCGCTGATTTGTAGGGAGGCACTGAACAGGAGGCTCCTCATAAGCACTGAAGAAAAACCCTGGTGTGCCACAGGACAGCAACAGATCACAGACAATCCCTAGCCTGAACTCTTAACACTAGGTTTGATGCTCCACTAGTTCACAACTACTTTTGTCCATCTCCCCACCCAAGCACTCTTGTTCTGTGGTACAATCTTTTACACAAAAAGCATGATGCAACTTACTTCAGAGGATACATCCTTAGAGCAACATCCATCCCAGGGCAGTAGGACAGGAAGGCAGCCAGAGCAGTCTCCTCAAAGAGACCAAATATTAAGATCTTGTTCCTAGAAGAGACAGGAAAAAAAGTCAGGAACAAAGTACTTTCAGAGATGACATCCTAAAAAACACCTAGCTGCCACACATGGGAGGGAATGCAAACAGACATTCTAGTCCAGCCCACAAGTTCATCAGGTGGGGGCTACCAGGCCATCCACCCAAGGTGACAGCAGAGCTGCCAGGATGGCATTTTAAGTCTCTCCAGAGACAGTTAATGATCAAATCAACCAGCAATTGCTTTCATCACAAATTCAGGAGGTGGCTGGGGTTCATGCCATGATATCTCTTGATGTACAGGGTCAAGAGATCAAGGCTGTGTGCTGGAGTGTCAGTCTCCTTTGAGGTGGGCTAGCTCCCACAGACAATGCCAACAGAAGCCACCACTTCTGTGTCTCAGCCTGACAACTGCAAGTCTACAAGCAAGTACAAGGAAGAGAGCACCCAGCCTTCTTTTACCCACTACCAAGGCAGTCTGGTCAAGACTTTTGCCAAAACACCTGCTGGGACAAAGGACTAGGACGCTGTGTGCTGGAGAACACCGAGTCCACATCTACATCCTCCACGGACACCTGACTTACTTCATCCCCTGCTGGAAGACAGAGTTTCTTCGGGTCTTACAAATGATCAAGTCTGCCCACTGCACGACCACGATGCTGACAAAGAAGGCTGTATGGCAGGTGAACTCCACGATTTTCCTCTGCTCGTACGTCTAGGAAGCAGACAAAGCAGAGGGCATTCGTTCAGACCTGCTGCCTTTGCTCTCTGGTGCTCGCACCAAGCTCAGCAGGCGTCAATGTTTTGGCTGGCAGCCTCTAAGCTGGGCCTCAAAACTTACCCATTGCTGCCCATAGCTGTCTTCCACATCGTTAATCCATCGGTCATCCCACTGAACCCTGATCCCCAGCAAGCCGGAAGGCCAGAACCCGTTCTCCGCCATGATTACAAAATAGGTGAAGAAGCCTCCAAGGGCCTGGATCATACCTGATCAGGTAAGAAAGGATGGCAAAAGTGATAAAGCTTCTGTGCAGAGCAATTATAACAGAGAACAACAGTTCGCAGGAAACCCTAACCACCTTTAAAATTGCTCCTTGGAAGGCTCAGTGTCCCAAGCAGCAGCTGTAGAAATAGTTCACACTAACATCAAATGCAGCTGCAACCCTTTTGCTTAACAGCTTCTGCCCCCAACTTTGTACAGGGTTACTTCAGTTCTGCCCTGTGCTGTGATGGCACTGGACTCAAGGACACAAGATAAAACTCCCTTTGTATTCTCATTATGCCTTGCCCACCCCCCCCAACCCTTGCAAAATACAGTCAAGAAGATTCCCAAGGTCTGCTGCAATTAAGCACGAGCTCCCATCCTGTGAACTGGGCACGTCTCCGTAGCTGCCTTTAATCAAGGCTCCTAATGCTGTGCATTTAGGGATACGCTGGAGAGAATCCTTTACTTCTAATTAAACCAACAATGGGATCTATGTTCTTGCTGAACAAGTCCGAACCAGAGGAGAGCTGGTTGTCAGCCAGCTCCTTTACAGCGCTGTGCAATTAAACAAAATTACTGTGAAAGCGATTCAATGGATCAAGCTGCACAAGCCACCGCTATAAGCCACGGGGAAAGGATCGTGGCAGGTTCTTTACAGCCTTGAGGTTCTGGTTTACACACCCCAAACCTCAACCCTACCAAAATAAGCAGGTAGGGTTACTGACTCAAGTCACTGACTCAAGATAAGGGTAGCAGCCCTGCTACCACCACGTTCAAACTGGTGCCAGAGAAAACAGAGCAGCTTACCAATCTGCCCATAGGCCATGCTGATCAGCCGCTCGTTCACCAGCTTGTCTGTTTTGGGATTTCTGGGCTGCCTCTTCATGATGTCACTCTCTGCCTGCTCATATGCCAGGGAGATAGCAGGGACCTGAGGGTGGCAGGACTGCTGTTAGAAGAGTTTCAATTCTCCCCTGTACAGAGCCTTCCCTGTCCCCTGTATTCAGTGGTAGAAACAGCACTCCCCAAAAGCCCTAGCTGTGATATTCCAAAAGGATCTTACCCCCTCCCCATCCTTACAGGGAGCTGAAAGATCCTCAGACTCCAGAGCCATGAGATGAACGTGAATAAACGGAGTATCAGATGGTGGTTTACTTTAAATCAGAACACTAGAGAAATGTATTTAAGCATTTTCCTTCCCCCTGTCCTTTCTTTAGGGTACCTAAGAACATCCACATTTTTTCTTTGAGACAAAAAAGCCACATTACCATGTCAGTGCCCAAGTCAATGCAGAGGATGGTGACTGTTCCCAGAGGAAGGGGTATGTTTGCAATGATGAAGATCAGGAACGGCGTGATTTCAGGAATGTTACTGGTCAGGGTGTAGGCAATAGACTTCTTCAGGTTATCGAAGATCAGACGGCCTGGGGCAAGGAAGAGAGGACAGGGTAACTCTCACTTGTCAGCAGAAGGCAGCCAAGCAGCTTACAGGCAGCCTCACTGTGAAGGGGCTCTGTTGTATGTACGGGTGAGACTGCTCCATGCACAGCAACACCTGTGAGAGTGACACTTCTGGTCACAGCAATCAGGGCTCACTGCATACAGCACCAGGATACTAAACCACGGTTTCTGCACATCATCAAGAGCCCCTGGAGGGACCCTCTGTTGTGCTCCTGTTTGAGAGCTACTTCTCCATCAGGGAGGAAAATGTCACACTCAGCTGGCAAAGATGACTGTAAGGTCACGTGTTAGGCAACAGCACAAAGCAGCTTTTGTTACTCAGCTGCTTCCTCCTCTTACCCATCCCAAAGGGTCATGCTGAACACCCATGGGAACAAAGGAAGGAACAAAACTTTGAAGGTAAGAGGAAAAGTGCTGGAACTCTTGGAAACTCTCGTCATGGAGGCAAGCTCAAAGAAGAGCCTCCCAGATGCCTCTATTTCAGAGGGGATGCTGAAGCATGGTACTTTACAACCACTGCACACAAGTTATAGACTCACCTTCTTCAACCCCAGTGACAATGGAGGCAAAGTTGTCATCCAGAAGAATCATGTCAGCTGCCTGCTTGGAGACATCTGAGCCAGCAATACCCATAGCAACACCAATGTCAGCCTTCTTCAGGGCTGGGGAATCATTCACACCATCACCCGTCACTGCTACAATGGCACCCTAGTCACAAAGAGAGGAACAGCAAGACTGAAGTCATCATGTAAGATGTTTTGGGCAGAAAAGCTTTCTCCTACTTTTCAGATGAAGCACAGAAAACTATTTCACTTTGTTGTAAAGAAACCTCACTTCCTCCTTTGCCCTCCCCTCACCCTTTCCCTGTTCTGGTCAGGCTCATCCAGAGAACCATGCTGCTCTCTCCAAAGGAGACACTGGATAATACATGAACATGTTGGATCCTCCCCTCCCAAGCATATCCAGAGCATGTAGGAATAAGGTTTACTAATGAACATCCTAGGATCAGAAGAAAGCCTCAGTACAAACTGAAGATGTTTTCCTGTCAGACCCTTGGATTTATGTATAGTAGAGCAGCCTGACAGCAGCAGCTGAAGGCTGCTGACAGATTTAATCTGGCCCTTTAGATGAGGGCACTGAGGAGACTCAGCCCTACCACTTCAACAGCAGAGCTGCCTGGTAGTTTATATACATTTGTCTGGGCATTTCTCTAATCTGACATCCTTATTCTCCCTCTCTTTACCTGCCGCTGACAGCCTTCCACAATGATAAGCTTCTGCTGAGGAGATGTCCTGGCAAAGACAATTTCTGTATGGTGAAGCAGGATGTCATCCAGTTGCTCGCTGGTCATGTCCTTCAAATCTGAGCCATGAACCACACAAGCTTTGGCATCCCTGCAAGCGAGAGAAAGTATGCTTTACTTCACAATAAATTTCTTGTTAGCTGTACTTGCCCCATAAAAATAGGGCTCTTCAGTGCTCCTGGGAAAGACCAACATCTGCTATGACTAAATACTAATCCAGGCAGCCTCTGCACAGAGGTCTGATGCTCAAAGGTTGAAAGGGAGATGGGGAACACCAAGAAAAAGACAACTGAACAGAATCACGCAACAGACAAAAAACCTCATGAGCAGATTAATCATCTCCATAGCTTTCTAAAGTGCATCAAGGCAAAGACTAGTTGTTGGCCTCTCTGAAAAAAAAAAAGGAACCCCTGGCTCAGGTAGTTAGCTTCCAAGGTTTCAAGAGATGCTTCTGTCTTCCGCAGGCAATCCTTTTTGCAATAGACTGATGACCATGGGACTGATGACACATGGCTCCTCACAGGGTGTTCACACCATGCCAGCTCCAACTAATTTACACCCTTGGGCCACAAAAGCATGCAGTGTTATATTTAGACTGGTTTGGTACCCTACATGCTGCAGCAAAATACCATCTCTCCAGCCCAGCATACCATCCCTTATAGGTCTAGGGGACTATCCACACAGCTCTTGACATCACCCAGTTTAGACAGGGAAATTCCTTCCCCACCCTCAGAGCCAGCTGCTGACCTGCCCAGTCATACAGCCCAGCCAACCCCAGCCTGAATCGCTGGGTTTTGAAGTTACTCTCAAATCCTAAAAAGAAAAAAAAAAAAAAATCCTAACCAAAAAAATCCCCCGAGCAATTTCATTTCACAGGGTGTCTCTATTCACAGTTCATAAGCTACATGGCTGTCCTCCAGCCCAAACACAGGCTGGGTCAAGCTAAGCAATGCAGACAGCCCAGCCATTCTGCAAACAGCCTGCTTATGCCAAAGCACATTTTCTGAGGATGCCTCCCAGCTAGGCTATGAAGGCAAGCATTAACCCTTAAGAGGAAGGAATTCCCTTCTTACATTTATTCTGCTTGGAGCGATGCACTAGTGTCAACTCCTGTAGCTGGCAGAAGTCCTGCTCATTCTGCTCTCCTACAGTCTTACTCCTAAGTACTTCCCACACACAAGACATGCACATTTAAGACAGTCCTGTGCATTCTTCACATAATTCTTGATACACATTGAAGAGCCACGATATGCTGAGCTAAGCAAATGCCAAGCTTTTCGTATCCAGGGGGGAGATGATGAGGATTTATCCAAGGCAAGGAGAGAGGCAAATGCTGAATTCTTTGAACAGCTCTGGCCTATCCCAGCAGACATTACCTGGGGTTGACCTGGCTGACAGGAATGTTGAGTCGAGCAGCAATATCTTCTACGGTTTCATTGCCCTCGGAGATGATGCCGACACCCTTGGCAATGGCTTTGGCTGTGATGGGATGGTCTCCAGTAACCATGATGACCTGAAATGCAAACAGACTGCCATGACAGCCTTGCCTGGACCAAAGAGCAACACTGCTAAAAAGGCATGGTCCCTTACACTGAAAAGGCTACATGTCTTTTGTTCTCCTCGTGAGCCCTAGAACAGAGCAAGCCTGAGGTACAAGCAGTAACCTGCTACCAACCAGTATGCGAGGGATTTGAGGTGGATGGAAGACAAAAATTGCTCATGTTGAGCTAATGGAGCCAGCTGTTTCCAGCCTGCACTTCCCTATCATTTTAGTCAGTACTGTGGCACATGCAGAACTCACCCTGAGCCAAATCATGTGCTTTGGGACACCGTGCTCTCAGCACCTGCCTGTGCCCTAGCAGTCTGGAGTTTCACTTATTTTTCAGTTCATGAACACACAATCATTTGTATTTAACTTAGAAATTAAGCCGCTAGTAGTTAAATCCTGATCAATTACTTCATCCACTCAAATTACAGTAACACAGGAGGCCAAGGAAGCCCTTTTATTTCCACAGGTACGAAGCGAGGAGATTTTCAACCCAGGGATAAATTACCTTGATCCCAGCGCTTCTGCATTTGCCAACAGCATCTGGCACAGCAGCACGAGGTGGGTCAATCATGGACATCAGTCCTACAAAGCAGAGTTTGTCTACGGGGAAGTTCAGGTCATCCGTATCAAACTGGAAGCCATCAGGGAACTGATCATCAGGCAGAGCCAAGTGGCAGAATCCTGTAACACATCAGACCCACACTGACTCTGTTCCTACACATCAGGAGGCAGAGAGAGCCAACACTTACTGCTTCTGCAAGCAGCTACACAAGAATAACAGCGCAGCTTAGTCAGAGGCTTAGCCAGGGCCGCTGAGACAGGAGTCACGCTCCTATTCTGAGAGCTACCAGCTGTTGCTAGGTGCCCAGACACAGCCTGGTTCTTGTGCAGCGGAATAAACCCAATCCCACGTGATCCCACCGAAGGTCCCAAACGCTTTGCTGCATTTTGATCTACGCGACTTCGCTGCCGGGAGAGACCAGGCCTGCAGGCTGCCTTTTAGATTGAAGGCAGGACTGTCCCTACACGAATTGCTGAAGTGACCTTAATACTGTGGTTACACTGCAGGAACACAGTGACCCTCCACTTAATCTGCGAGGACTGCACGGGAACATGAAGGACAAATCTTCTCCAATGTAACGTGGCTCCTTTTCCTCACCTAACACTCTCTCCCCGAGGCCTCCCAGCTCAAGGTAGGCATTCTGAAAAGCATCCTTCATTTCCTCATCCAGTGGCTGCTCTTTGCCGTGAATAAGAATGGTGCTGCAGCGATCCAAGATCCTCTCCGGAGCTCCCTTCATCACCAGCAAGTAACGGGATTCTGATGGATTTGCGTTCTTGTGGATAGACAGCTAAGGGTGGAAGAAATGAATCTGTTCTATAAACACGTACTGTGAAGGACACGAGTAATCAACATCAGTGTTTTGCAACTATGGCAGCTCAGGGCCATTTGTGATATTCTGCTCGAGTTTTCATTTACCCACACTTCAAAGAGGTTTACAAACTAAGGAATCTCTGCATTCTTTGGCATTAGCATGTAACTGCAGGTGTTGCAATGACGTCTTCTGCATCCAAATGCCACCTGTTAAGGCCACTTCCCAGCAGTTCACTCCTCTTCCCAGATCTGAGCTACTCCACGCTCTGTGCACTGCTGCTACACAGGCTGAGAGCATGTCTGATCCTTTGTCAGCAGCTAACACCTTAGTGTCAGTGCAGCTCCTGCACAGTGGGCTCTTAACTTAGATTTATAGAGCAGTCCTCAAGCAAGTAACGGCTAGACAAGATTTGGGTGCCAGAACAAGTTTTGAAGCACACTGTGTGCAAATTTACACAAGTACTTCACACAGCAGCTCTCCTTTCGAGAGGACACCTGCTTACCTGGTACTTGTTGGTAGAGTTAAATGGTATTTCCACCACTTTGGGATACCTTTCTCTCATCTCCTTGACAGAACCACAGCACAACTCAATGCATTTCAGAAGTGCAGACTCAGAGGCGTCTCCTGCCACTGCTCGCTGAGGAAAAAAGACAACTATCAAAGCATACAACCACAGAAAATTGGATACTTAAAACAGATTTTAAGAGTGAATTCATCACACCCCAGTCCCAGCTTCTACATAACATTATATGAAAGCAAAGAATAAATAGTTCTGTTATCTAGTACCAACAAACACTGCATTTCAGAAAGCCAGGCCTCCCATCTTGAGGGAGCAGCAGCCTTCTTGTGACAAAGTCAAGAAGCCCTTTTAAAGGGTCAGAGAAAGTCACAGCCAGGTACAGCCAGACCAAGTGAGGCTGGAGGGTAAGCTTTGAGAACTGCTCTAAGCTGCTTGCCATGAAGAACAGCTAATATGAGATGAAGAGTGATGACATGCACACAGAAACTCTTTCATGTGCTCTCCAGTTCCAATATAACACCAGTTTATCAAGCCTCTGGGAGAAATTTGATCTGCCCATGTCTCCCTTCTCCATAAAGGTTGGCACTGGTAGAGATGGGGATTCTCAGCCCAGGAGATCTGTATGTGCTCAGTGTCCTGATGGAGTTTCCCTTGTTGCAATTGAAACCAAGTATTTCTTGCTCTCCTGGTCTCTTTGTGAGATTTTTTTTTTTTTCATTTCTGTACTACTTTTTGGTATCTAAAGACTTCTCAAAACTCCCCTCTCCCAAGCCTTCCTTAAACAGGAAGAACTCCCATTCTGTAGACTTAAGATACAGTCAGAGGAGTGCTGGGGAAAAATAGTTTGTTCCATCATCTCTACTACCATTGCATCAGAACACCCTTGGGAATAAGTTTACTAAGCAACATGACTTATACTTGACAGATTATAAGCACTGTACAGTTAATTTCAGCCCTGGCTGGGTCACAGTTCAGAAGGAGGAATGTGAACTGGTGCTGTGCCAGCACTTGCACCAGCACTGGAAGCTTAAGGAGACCTGCCAGTGGGAGCAGACTGTCTCTAGCCAGTCTCCCACAACCACTGCTCCCCCAGCTCTGATGTCTACTTCCCCCGGCACCAGGTGTTTGTAGCTCTGAAGTGTACAAATGCCAGAGATAGCAATTCCTGAAACAGCCAGATACTGGGAAAAGCCTAGGAAAGCTTTCTGGCCTTTCCTAGCCCTGTCTGAAATATCTGGCCTCCCAGACTGAGTGTAAATGGCAGAGGATGGCAGGGATTCTGCTGTGGGAAAAGTGTCTCTTCAATCCCATCTCCCCTGCCCGCAGCACATTTACACTAAGAGTGCTAGACTGTAGAGAAGATGAGGAGTGGCAGCCAGCTCTACTTTGCAGCTCCATGTGACCCACAGGATATAATCTCACTACCATTATGAGGGGATGGTGCTGAGGAACAAGACCAACACCTTTTTGGGGTTTTTTTTTGGGAACTCACCTTGAGAATCGGTACATTTTCCTGGCCAGCCTGAAACACAGCACGGTTACAGAGACCTGCAATTCTGGACAAAGCAGTCCAAGTGGCTGAGCTCTTGTCAAAGGAAGCACCTGACGGCAGAGGAAGAAAGTCAAAAAAAACACCCCTCAAAAAAGTCACAAACTCAAAATCCCACAGGTTTAAGAGCTAGAAACCTTTATCTCAGAAACAGGAAATGCTCAGAACATCACTACATCTTTCATTCCTCTTCCCTTCCCAGATACTTGACGAGCAGCTGATTATTTTAAGACCAGAGGGTGGAACAGCAGCAGTGCAAAAGAAAGCTCTGCTTTCAGGATTCCAGTAATGGCCATATCCAGCAGCTACAGGAAGACACACTGACAAAGCCAAGGAATTTTGGACAGATAATATTCATTGAGAGGGCTTGAGTAAAGGATGCTGGGTTCTACCTCCAGGTTGTCTCACTTTATCCATCAACCCAGGAACTGGATGAAACAGCTCCCAAAGGAACAATGCTTAAATAAAGACACTCTCATTCTGGCTCTTAAGCTGGCTTTAAAGGACATGAATTGAAGAGGCAGATAGCTGAAAACTTAACATACTTTCCATGAAGTGAAATCCTCTAGGTTTATTTCCACTGCCGTCAAGCCAACCATTGCCAGGCCTAGGGCTTCCAAAAAAAATCTATTTATAGCTCATTACTTTGCAGTAGTGTTAAATAAAGTGGCTTTTTTAAGCAGTGCAAACAAGCCCAATGTTTTGGACTGGTTCAGGGCAGGGTGCAGCAGCACCACTGGAAAAATGTTAATAACGTGTTGCAAGCACAGCATTTCACAAGGTAGACGGCAGCTAGGAAACTCCTGAGTTTGGTTGTATTGAACAGTTCTGGAAAGATAAGCATTTCTCTCAGTTGCACAGCACACATTTCAGATTCTTATCAACTACGAGAAACTTCCTGCTAAAGTCTTACGCTCATGGCTGGCACTATGCAAACACAACCTGGATGTTTCTGGGAAAACCCCCTGTCCAAAGGCAACCATCTAGTTTCACATGGGAACTTTACATCTACATCCAGCCTCAGGTAATTATTACTGGGGCCAACACTTCTGCTGTCCATACTTTCAACAGACTTAAGATTGAGCAATTTCATCAAGATACATTTTAGCAAAGATAATCAGCTACTTTGCAAATATTTCTATTTACAGGACAAACAAACGGGGCTGAACATTTGAGAGGCTCAAATTCCAATAGAGTAATTCTGCACAAAAGGCAGGCAAATGCAGAGTTTAAGGATTAAACAGAATCATGGTGCAGTGCAAAGCTTTCTATGTGTCATTTCAATTTCTTTTTATGCTCATTCTAGACTGCACATCAGAAGTCCTTGCATCGTGAACATCACTTGGACTGGAGAGCTAAAAACACAGGTTCTTAGAAGCACCAGTGTCCAGGAAAGCCCAGAAAAAGCAATTTTTTAATGAGATGCCTCAAGCACATAGAGGCAAGTCTTACCACTCTGGTTCTCTGTAGTATCAGCCTCATGAATCTGATTGTCAAACCACATGTGGGCAACTGTCATGCGATTCTGTGTCAGGGTGCCTGTTTTGTCAGAACAGATGGTGGAGGTGGAACCCAGGGTCTCCACGGCCTCCAGGTTCTTCACCAAGCAGTTCTTACGAGCCATACGCTTGGCTGTTAGTGTCAGACATACCTGGGGACAAGAAGGAAGATGTCAGGTTAGGTGCACTTGCGCAGCGATAACGCTGCCGTCCAACTCAACGTGCACATCGAATGACGACCAGCTTCCACGCCCTGCAGTGATTCCCTATCTCCTTACTAACCCTGCCAGTGCAAAATACACAGCAACAGGTCAGCCCAGGTGCTAGGTTTAAATAACATTTTCCTCATTACAAAACCTCCAGAAAAGGCTTCAGCCTCCTGCTTCTCAGCGCATTAGGAAGGAAATAACATGCCTCAGGCTAACATTTCAAAGTTGCCACCTCCTAATCATAGGGGCTCTCAAAATAGATGAAGTCAAGCCACATATGAGATGGCCAAAATTAGCTCTGGTGATAGGGCTTGCAAGTTGCTGGGGTAGAAAGTGAGCAGCTCCAGCTTGCTTTCTTGCTAGAGGCTCTTACCTGGTTCCAGTTCCCAACTTTTTATTCCTGAACTTGGCTCAGTTGCTACTGTTTCCTAAGGCAGCATTGAAGCATTTTCTCCTATCCACCGCCACTCTCCATACACCTGAGAACACCTAGATACTCCCACCACCCCTCCAGGAAACCAAACTTACAAAAACATCTGAGTTCCCGGACCAAAAGCTGGGGCTGGAGTGAAGCCAGCGGGATGCTCTGCCAGCCCTGAAGGGTTGGAAGGGCTGGTGTGCATGTGGGTGTAGAAACCCTGATGGCTGTACAGGAAAACCCCCTCTTGCCACAGAAAAAGGCAGGACTCACTTCAGCTGTATGATAGCCAATCTCTGTAAAGCTCTAACATAGGGACCCATCTTTATGAGTAAGTTGCTGCAGAACTTGATGTTGATTCAGGCAATTAGTTAAAATACACTGAACTTATAAAGCCCAACCCTACACATTCACCTTCCATTGCTTTAGTGTTCACCTCTCCGAACTCACAGAGAGATAAAGCCCTCCACTTCCTTTAAGGACCACATATGCAGCAAACTCCATCTTTTTTCCAACTTCACTCACCGTAACCGTTGCAAGCAGCCCTTCAGGGACATTGGCCACAATGATCCCGATGAGGAAGATCACAGCCTCCAGCCACGTGTACTCCAGGATGAGGGAAAGGATGAAGAAGGAGACACCCAGGAATACAGCCACTCCAGTGATGAGGTGGATAAAGTGCTCGATCTCCATGGCAATTGGAGTTTTCCCCCCTTCCAGGCCAGAAGCCAAGCTGGCAATACGGCCCATCACAGTGCGATCCCCAGTGCTAATGACAATGCCACGGGCAGTGCCTGGAGGAGGGACAGGTTTCAGAAAACAAAAGCAGCCACAGCTTAATATCCTGCAGGTGTGCAAGAGATGTTCTGGGTGGACTTCAGCACAAAGACTGCCCACCCCCATATTGAGAGCTGCAACAGAAGCCCAGAGGCTCCTGCTTTCTGCAGCAGCTGTAGTACTTCATGCAGCTCTGCCTCATGGCTCACATCATGTTAACTGCACTTCAACACTTTTTACTTGTAATAGAACAGGCAGGCTAGAAGACTCATCACATAGCTGCTTCTCTAAAAGCAGCAAGAACAAAAAAAACCCCAGTAGTGCTGTGGAGCCTTTGCCCATTCAACAGTACTGCAGCTGGAATGGGCGAGGACTTTGATGGGAACTTCCACCCTGCTCTTGCCTAGAAGTAGGCTCGTGGTGTATTCACACTGCTTATCTATACAGCTCAGTATCACTGCTCATACTTCAGGGAAGTAGGAGATACACATACCTTCCACACAGTTGGTGGAAAAGAAGGCAATGTTCCTGGTCTCTAGTGGGTTCTCATGGGAGAAGTCTGGAGATCTGGTTTGAGGCTCTGATTCACCAGTAAGTGAGGAGTTATCCACCTACATGAAAGAGAGTACTGTGTCATACACGAGCAGGCAGATGCCTTACTAGGTACTTCCCCATCCTTCTCCTCCACTCCAGCCCCCATTAACAGCGTAGAAGAGTAATTCATCCTCCTTCAGAATGAAGTTTCCCAACAGCCTGTCACTACTGTACCTTGCAACCATGTGCAGATATGATCCGAAGGTCAGCTGGAATTCTGTCTCCTCCTTTTACCTCCACTAGATCTCCAACTACAACACCTTCAGCATTTATGCTCATCTTCTCACCATTTCTGACTACAAGTGCTTGCTGAAAGACAGTGAAGAAACAATCTGTGTCAAAAGCAACTCTTAAGACAAGGATCTCAAAACATCTGAGAAACTTAAAATAGTTATGCCATGCTTCTACAAGGTTTCTACTTGTACTGAGATGCTTATATCTGATATATATGTTATTTAAGAAAAACAACTATTTTTTTCTTGATATTAAAGCTCCTTGTTACTAAGGTGACAGTGTGACAGTTAGGTATGATCCAGATTGTCCATGAAGTAATCTAAATTTTAGTGCTTATCAAACCAGTCACTGAACTGCCCAGACTATGGAGAAAGTGTCCTATGATTGTTAAAAAGCTGGTGGAACCCACAGGTTTTCAGGAACTACCTTGGCCTATTAGCGTAGTTACTCGGAGCCGTCTCACAGATCCCTCAAAATTAAGAGCGAGTAACCCACATTAACAGCCAGGCCCTTGCAATTGGAGATGATGTTTAAAACCATTAATACCTTTGAACAAGCTATGGCTTGCCAGACCTCAAGGAAATGATTTATTCCATACCTGAGGGACCAAGTTCTTGAAGGACTCCATGATCTTGGAACTCTTTGCTTCTTGGTAATAAGAGAAACAGCCAGTAATGATAACCACAGCTGCTAACACAATACCCAGGTACAGCTACAAAGAGCAGAGAAAGTGAGTCAGAGGACAATCTGCCCAAAAGGCTTCCAGTTTGTCCAAAATAAATTGCCTGGCATTTAAGTGCCCCATCACAAGCATGAAGGTACTTGCAGTCTCCGTACATTTTGAACACAAAAGCTGTCCACAAGTTAGCGTTGTTAACACCACACAAAGGAAGCTGCCTGTTCCTTTCATTATGTGGAAGCACTCCAAAACGTGTTACGCTCACACACTGAAATTCCCGTGCTCATGGGAAAAGCTTCTGGCCTGAATGCTTAAAGGAAGTTAATCTGCCTTGAGCCCAACAGGCTGCTTGGCGTGCCTTTGAGGTAAACCAGACATTTTCACTTACGTTGTCGTTGTTGGGCTCCCCCTCCATCAAGCCCTGGATGCCGTAAGCCAGAAAACACAGAATAGCACCGATCCACAGCAGGAGCGAGAATCCTCCGAAGAGCTGCCGACAGAACTTCACCCATTCCGGAGTGGTGGGTGGGGGCGTGAGGGCATTCGGGCCGTCACGAGCCAGGATCTCAGCTGCACGTGCAGAAGTCAAACCCTACAAGAGATGTTCCTTTTCTGGGCACTGTGGCAAGATCAGCTGCAGATGGTAGGTCTGAATTTGTTCAAGCTCTACCACAGCAACAAGGAGCTGCTAACAGGCAATGGAGGTGCCCAAACCTGCCAGGGTTCCACAACACAAGGGCAGGATGTGACAGATGAATGCCAAAACAGGAGCTACAGGATGCTGAGTGCTACTGGAGGAGCCTGCAGGCCATGGGCCTACAAACACTAAAGAAGGGCAGGACAAGAAGGCTACAGCCACCAACTCTGAGCTCTGAGGAACAGTACAGAGCCATCCACCCTTATCAAATTATGGAACAAGTGAAAGCTGGAGGCCATAAAAGTGATGACCTGTTAGAACAACCTTTCAGGAAGTTCAGTTTTCAGAAGCCAACATCTTGGACACAAAAATGCAAACCTCTGTACTGTTGTAAAGAGCAGACTTGATGCTATTTGCAATCAAGCAAGAAATGCATTAAGCAAAGCAAACAACAGCAAAAGTGTAAAATCACTGCAGCGCTTCTGCACTGGACTCTAAGGTAGCCTAGGACATTTGAATACCTCTTACTGCAGAAGGGCAAAATTTTAACTGCTACTAGACATCATTAAGTCTCTGGGCATGTGCTAACTCTCTAGACTACATCTGCAACATAAACATTTGTCTTCATTACATGCTCCTCTGGGAAAAAAGAACACCAAGAATCAACTTGACCTTGAACAACTCAGAGGCAGGTAACGGTGACTTTGTCAGAAGCAAAGTCACTGAAGTACTGCAGTCAAGTTGTACAGCGACAGTGGGAGGATAAAGAGAAGTACTTGTGAATTCAACAGTTCTCCCAAAGCCTGAGAAACTTAACTGGAGGAGGGGAGATTAAACACAAAAAGAAAAAACAAATCCATACCAAAATCAGACCACCCAGATCTCCCTTTGTGAAGTGCTCTGAGCTGCGGCTGTTTCTTTTCAGGTCAGGGCAAAGAGGGAAGGAATACGACGTCTACCTACCCGACTCAAGTCTGTTCCATATTTACGATGAAGTTCATCAAGGCTCAGCTTGTGGTCATCCTGAAAGACAAGAAATAGTTGGAAGAGAGAAGAACCTGAGAAAACAGCTCAGCAATTCCACCCCCCCACCCCAGGTTTCCTATCTGTAACAGTTGGCGAGAGAGCAGGGCTCCAGTTCATCCTGTCTGTGAAGAGAAATCTCAAACTCATTCTGGAGTTCAGCACAGTCTCATCTTTAGCATTCTTGTGACTATTTGGGTACTTGAAAGCTTTTCAGAAAAGTCTGACTTTCTCTCAGTGCAGTCCTTACACCCCCAGCAGATTCTGTGAAACCTCAGTGGGTGGGTTTTTTGGGAGGTTGAGAGAGGAATCGAAAGAAAAGGAGTTGGGAAGGAAGGTAGGAATGTAAGAAGATTAAACCTGCAATTTCACACATTTTTAAGTAGTGTTGCTATATAAAGCACTGCTTTGGGGGAAGTGTTTCTTTCCCCAAAGAGGTTTCTATTCACAGCCAGGCTATTTTTCAGTTGGATCAAGTTGGTTCAGAGCAGTTCTTCACTTAAACAGCTGTACTGGAGGAGCAGATGTTTCAAGTACACATCACTAATGAACACAGAATGTCATCTTGGAGCAATCTTTAGAATCCCCTCTTCCTAACAGAGGGGTCAAAAACATTCAAGCCCAGCCTCAAACTCACAGAACAGAAACAAAATCTGCATCACCTTTGAGGACAGGAGATCTAAGTCAGATGATGCCCATGGACAGATACAGCACCATCCAGCTTTCACAGCTGGAGATGGGTGACACTCCCTACAGCCTCAAACACGATTAGAGGGAAGACTACTGAGGTCAGTCTGAGCAGAGGCCAGCAGTAAATGGAGCTGTACAGCCTCAACTCCTCAGCTGGAATGGAAACAGCAGTCCCACTCACATGACAGCACAATAAAGGCTGTAATGCTGCCACGCAGAGTGCGCTCGCCTGACTGAGGAAATACATCTACACTGTGCTATGGGTAATGCAGGCAAGCACAGACTTAGGTTCTGTGTCAAGGGCCTTTCGAGAAGTGATGCTGCCAGGGCCTATTGTGTGCTCGTCTTGATGCTGAAACAGTTACAGCACATCTGGCTTGGGGACAGAGGGGAGGAGAAGGGAGATCAGTGCCTTCAGTCACACCAGGCTGTCAGCACACCAGCTCGTTTCTCTTTTAGTCAGATTAGGCACAGGGCTCTGGGCATAGCAAACATTCTTAAAGCTGCTCTTTCTGTGCCCTACACTCTTACCATAACAACTTCCTTTTTAAGCTCATCCATGTCCCTCTCCTTCTTCCCCTTCTTCTTTCCGCCATGCTCTGATGTAGCAGTGGGCTCATACTTGTCTCTTCCAGCCTGCAAGGGAAGACACAGCGTTATTAGAAACACCTTACAGTCAAATTCCACAGCAGTAGATACGAACTACACACACAAGACTGCCAGGCAGACAAAATTATTACAGTTTATTAAAGTTGTCTACCTAAAGTTAAGTAAAGCCTTTGACACTGCTTCCAGCAGCATTCTCTTGGAGAAACAGACTGCTTGTGGCTTGGACAGGTGCACTGTGTGCTGGGTAAAAAAACAGCTAGAGGGCTGGACCAAGAAAGTGGTGGTGAACAAAGTTACATCCAGCTGGCACCTGGCCACCAGCAGGGCTCTCCAGGCCTCAGTACTGAGGCCAGTCCTGTTTAACATCTTTATCAGTGATCCGGACAAGCAGATCGACTGCACCCTCAGTCAGTGTGCAGGTAACAGTAAGCTGGGCAGGAGGGTTGATCTGCTGGAGGGCAGGAAAGCTTTGCAGAAGGATCTGGACAGGCTGGATTGATGGGGCAAGACCAACAATACAAGGTTTAAAAAGGCAAAGTGCTGAGCCCTGCCCTTGGGTCACAACAACCCCAGGCAGTGCTATGGGCTGGGTGAAGAGTGGCTGGAAAGCTGTCCAGTGGAAAAGGACTTGGGAGTGCTGGTCAACAGCAGCTGCACATGAGCCTCCATGTGCCCAGGTGGCCAAGAAGGCCAATGGCACCTGGCCCGTGTCAGCAATAGTGTGGCCAGCAGGACCAGGGCAGGGATTGTCCCTGTGTGCTCGGCACTGGTGAGGTCACACCTCGAGTGCTGTGTCCAGTTCTGGGCACTCACTGCAAGAAGGACATTGAGGTGCTGGAGAGTGCTCAGAGAAGGGAACAGAGCTGGTGAAGGGTCTGGAGCACAGGTCTGATGAGGAGCAGCTGAGGGAGCTGGGGGTGTTGAGCCTGGAGAAAAGGAGGCTCAGGGGAGACCTTATGGCTCTCTGCAACTCCCTGAAAAGAGGCTGTAGCCAGGTGGGGGCAGGTTTATTCTCCCAAGAAGCGACAGACCAAGAGGAAACTACTTCCAGTTGTGCCAGGAGAAGTTTAGATTGGCTATTAGGAAAAATTTCTTCACAGGAAGGGTTGTCAAGCCCTGGAACAGGATGCCCAGGAAACTGGTTGAGTCACCATCCCCAGCAGTATTTAAAAGATGTGTAGATGTGGCACTTGCAGAGATGGTTTAGTGGTGGACTTGGCAATGCTGGGTTAGCGGTCAGACTCAATTATTCTAATGGTCTTTTCCAACCTCCATGATTCTATGAAAGTTATGTCACTACAATAAATAATAAGAATGAGCTGGTGAACAGAGAAGCCTGCTCAGTATCACCCCCAATACACAGATTAGAGCCAGACATTGTGCAAGCCTATCGAGGAGGAAAGCAAGCTACACACTATTCTGGCAGCCTTGACGTGCGAGCCCCGGCTCAAGCTGAAAACGTGACGAAGAGCAGAAGAAACCAATTCCTGAGAGCAAACCTGTGTTTCCTTCAAGGCATTAACCCCTCCCAGCCTTCCACATCCTCTGGTGAGGAGGAGCAGCCTATCAGCTGAAGGTAAATAAGAGGTGGTACCTCTGGCTGGTCGATTCTGGGGGCTAAGTTCCAACACCTTCGTTCTCAGTTTGGCGAACTAGCTGGCCAGTTTACACAACAGAAATCTGCTTTCAATTTATGGCAGTTCGAGCGGCAAGAATGGTATACAAAGCAGCAGAACACTTTTGCAGATTCAGTCTGTGCTTAGTCCTGCTTACACTTCACAGAGCAGATGATTCGCTTAAAGCCTCTTTATTCAGTAGGATTTTTGTTCACTTTTATTCTGGTTAATTCTACATGAAATCGTGCAAAGATTTGGATCTAGTCATAATGGCATAAACAAGCATCTAAGGAGAAACAAATCATGAATTAGTGCACAAGAACATCACTTAAAAGACAACCTTCTGTTCCCTTCTGTGTGGAACCCATTACATTCCTGCACTCTGCCAAGTTTTATGTGATGAGATTTTCACCTAATAAGATCCCCGAGAAGAACTTTAAGATGAAACAGCACTTAGTGGCACCAGAGTCAAATCTTTAACAAGATTAAGAAAAGGTTTCAAAGGCATTGCCTTGCTTGTTCTTTGCATGAACACCTCAAACCATGAACTGGACTCCTGAGAGTGATCCGGACACGGGAATCATTGTTTGGATCCAAGACCCATCCTGATGAGCAGCTAGCACAGGAAATTTTTACTATCTATTCTGAGAGAAGTAGAAACCGAAACCAAAAGTGAAACCGCACGAAAAAGAAGAAATATCATTACTTTTCTGAGAGAACCCGTCAGTCCCATCTAGACAAGGGTTTTTACTGTGCTGAGAAAGCTCCGTGTGCAACCCTCTGCAGCCATAGTCACACATCTCACACGCGCCCAAGTCTCCCCTCGCCCTGCTCAGCAAAGGCAAGCTTTGCACGCCACTACGGAGCTGTGCAATGGAAACAGTTTTTAATAAATGGAGCAGAGCCAAGCTATTTGCCTCCACTGATCCAGGAAAAGGACACAGAACTACAGACTGTCAGCATTCCTGACATTCTCTCCCCTGTACCTAAACTCCCATTTCCCTTCTTAAAAAAGTGAAAGCCACAGTACTTAAACCGGCAAGGTCCTTGCATTCCAGCATCACAGGAATTTGCCTCAAGGCAATTCACAAAAAGCCACCATGAAGCATCTCTCTCCTTCAGCCTCTGAAGGAAACAACTTTGACTTCTGCTGGAGCTATGGCAGACAAGTCCAAACATGGCCCAGCGCAAAACACATGCCTCTTGATTACTGCTTGAGATGAGAAATGGTTCCTAACGAGGGTGAAGGAGCTAGTGCCTCATCTGACTACCTCCCCATCACCTTCAGCTTCAGCCCTTCTCCCCAAGAAAAGCTTGGCAAAGTCTTGCGGGTGATCTAAAACCTCCAGGTCCTTTGAAACTTCCATGAGAAATAAAGTTACTCAGCTCACTGGGGGCAGTGAATAATCCAGGAACATAGGAGTGCTTCATTTTTTTCAGCTGCAGCTGAAACAATCTACAAGTGGACAAACATGAAGAGGCTCATTGCCCTTGTTCAAGCATGATTTGCTTTAAAAAAAAAAAAAACAAAGCCAAAAAACCCAGGGATCAGCTGCAGTCAGAACAAAGAGTGGATAGAGTTACTTGTTTCTTTAAGCACCCAAGTATTTGGGTCTTGATGGAGTCCATCTTACAGAGGAGCTCAGCAATTCTTCAGTTTAAAAAGAAAAAAAAAGCACAATACTTTCCCTTCTGTTGCTTTAGTACTACCTCCTACCCTTACTGAAAAGGTAAGTAGGAAAGTCAGGAGAATCAGCTTCAGCTCTCGTTACAGGATCATTTCATGCAGAATGTGAACTTCCTGCTCCATCATTCAAATCTGAACTTGACATACACATCAGAGTTCAAGTCCTGCCCCTGTTCTGTGCCTCCAGGGCCATTGCCTCCCTTCCTGCAAGATGAGCCCAGTCCGTTCAACAAAGGCTTGTGCTGGCTGGGCTGCCAGGGAGAGAGGTTTCCATCCCACCTCGGTGCTGTAGGATTTCCCTGCTCTCCCCTTCTTTTCCTGCTGTACAAAAAGAAGGTGGCCTGTGGTCCTCCACATCCACATCTTATCACGATTTAATCACATGGCCTGAACACAAAGGAAGGTCTGTCTCATCAGAAATGTCACCCCTGTTCCTTGACTTAGCCCAAGAACTGACTCATCAAAACTGCCTCAGGAAAAAAAAAAAAAAACCACCCAAAACAACAATGCAGCTTCTTTTTTTTCCATGCAAGATTTATTTTTTTTCCACTGGCTTAAGCACAACATTTGTACACACCAGCGTAAGAAGTTTTATACATCCCCCCAGAAAATCCTATTGTCTTTCAGATACAGCTGATGATTTTCCGCTCTGGACTAATTGAGCCATTCATGGCTGATGTTCTCAATACAAGCCATGATTGACCAGGAAACAGGAGGGGTACAAATGAGCAGACAAGCTCAGAAGTACCCTGTTCTAAGATCACCTAATCCAACAAGAAATGTCAAGTAAGAGCCAAAACAAATTATGCAGTCTCTGGAGGCCTGGTCTGTTTTACTGCTTATGTCATTATAATCAATTGTGCAGAGAAAACAGAAAAGTTACTGTCCTGCTGCCTTATGAGACAGTAAATATATTAACCAGATGAGTCATAAAACTCACTCCGCCTACTGGACTGAAAACTCTGTTCCATGACCCTATGTAATCCTAGCAAAGGATGGAATGGCTTCTTTGGATCCTACTTACCCCCTCCCAAGAGCTGTGTTCAATCTCCAATCCTGAATCAAAAATTAAAGCTGCATCAACTGATCAGACTCTCAGCATCTAGGACAGTACGAGGCAGTTTTTACTGAATAGTTAGTAATTGCTAATTGTGCACAGACTGCTGCTCCACAAATGATGAAAGGACAAGCTCTTCTCCCATGAGAAGAGATGTAAACCTAATCAGGCTTTTAATCATCAGGATAAAACAAGGACCACCCACACACCTTAAGCCCTCTCCGGGACAAACATCTCTACTGCTCTGGAGCCGTATGGAGACCCAAGAGCAGGGAGGGATTTCCAAATGTCATCCTCCACAGCTGAGCAGCTCATCCTGGGCGTTTTGGTGCTGCGCAAACTACAAAGACTCACCTTCCTCACTTCTCCGCCTGCAGTAAATAGTCACCCTAACTCCAGACATCTCTAGTAGCTGACAACCACATCAAGATGAGTGGACTGGACACAGCTTTCCCCCAGCCCAGACGAGCTGGTGAAGGCTACCCCTTGGAAAGGCCTGGGTGAAGGATGAGCTGCAGTTTTCAGCAAGTCAGGATCAGAGCGGGTTGTACGGCTCACCACACTTGCCAGAGACCCCTGTCCCCTCATTTTCCCATTGACTAGGCCCAGGGTTTTCTCTGGCAAAAGGACTATCCTCTAGCAATAGCAATAAAAAGTGAACTGTCATAAAATAGCCATAGTAATAAAGGAATGAAGATGGGGGAGGGGGAAGGTAATATATTAAGATTTTTTTTTTTTAATTGCACCAGATAAGGATTGCTTTGATTTGCATGATTTCCCCTCAGCTGGTTCCATTATGCAAAAAACCTTCCTAGTTTCTGACAGGGGGGAAAAAACCCTTAACTAGGGTTCAAGGAAATCTGAGCTAGCCAAGAGGTGTTTCTGCTCCACACACGGGTGCTTGATCACAGGATCCAGCTTCAAAAAGTCTTCACTACTGTTTCCAACAGCATTCACACACACTTTTCTTGAGTTAGAAGATACGATCTGAGTTAAGGACGTCCCCTCCTCATGGCCTTTAAGGCAGAGCTGACCTCCAGAAGTGACCCAAAGTACACACCACCGACTCCATGCTAAGCCTGTGCAGCGAGGGAGATGGAGTGAACAGGCTGCTGTCTACGAACAGCCTCCACTCAGCTCTGAACTGGAACGAAATCCAGAGTGCCTTCCACTGCTACACATCCCCCCTGTTGGATAATCTGCTTTTTGGGCTGCATAGCAGCAGCTGACGGCCCTCCCCTTGCCCTGTTACCATTTAAAGTAAAACAGACGCTCCACTCAGCTTCTCCTCACAGCCACGGAGAGAAGAAACTTGTTTTCTCACAACTTAGGCTCTTTTTTGTTCTCCCATCCCATGCACCCTATGGGAGAGAAGTTTCCTTTTTGGGCACCCTAAGTCAGGGCAGGCACACGCTGTCCAGCGTCGCATCCTCACTCCGCCTTCTTCACTGCCTCGCTCTCTCACAGGCCCGTTTTCCAGGGGCTCCCCAATTATCCGCATGCATTCTCACTGCTGGACGAGAAAATCTTGTGACTTGCTACCAGAAAGCATGAGGCAGCCGTATTATCCCTGCTGAATTATCCCTTGTGGCGGCGCTTCAGTTGCAGGCTAATTGCTTTATTATCCATGCAACCTATGAAATCTGAAGTGGAGCAAGACAGCTTTTTCTGCACTGGAAAGCATTTGTACCTTCTGTTAGTCGCACCAAGGCAGGCCGAGCCCCCAAAGCTCTTTGTGCCGCAGTCCTACATACACAGCAATGCAAAGACTGCTCCGATGATAAAACAAGATTCAGCATACTGCCCACACGGCCAAAGCTCTCCTCAGGGTTTTATCTCCTAGATGAACTTCTACTATCCACATCACCCACTGCCTACTGGACTTAAATACAACAGCCTGGGCTGCCAAGCAACAGAAGGACTTCCTCAGGAAAAGAAAAAGAATCCCCATACAAAGAACAAACGCTGAAAGCCCACCCCACACACTCCTCAAGCCCCTTTTCCGAGCAGCTGTCCACTCAGCCGTGTTCTTGCGGCTCTCCCTACTACTCATGCAGTTATGTCAACATTGCTGCTGCTGTACCGCACGGATGAGGACAATGCAAAGTCAAGTCAATGTTTGAACAGCGCTTGGGAAGCACAGAACACCTGTTGGCAGGGAACATGCTACCACCGCTGCCATGGCCCTGCACGGTCACCCTCCCCTCAGGAAGCAGAGAAATCTGGGAATTTTACTGGAATGCGTCTAAACCAAAAGCAAACACAAATCCACACACCTCCAACTACGCAAGATATACAGGGAAGCATTCGACGGGAAAAAAACAAACATCCAAGCAACAAAACCCAGAGACTGGTCTCGTTTTCTGACACACAACAAAATCAAAGCGAGCCCAGAGGTGTTTCTGCTCCACACGCGGGTGCTTGAGCACAGCATACCCCAACAGCCTTCCACCACTGTTTCCCTCCAGCAGCCTTCACATAACTTTTCTTCAGTTAAAAGATACGATCTGAATTAAGGACTTCTCCCTATAGCTCTACAAGGGGCTGATCCAGGGCAGAAACCGCGGCACAGCCCTCTGCGAGAATTTATCACCCCAATGAAGAGCAGACCTCGGGGGTGCCCGCCTCCCTCCTGCCACCACCTCCCATCACACCCTCGCCGCTACCAACAGGCAAATCAGCCCTAACAACGCTGACGGCTTCCCTTCTCCCGCCCCCCCCCCCCCACGCCGGGCCCTCGTGTCTCAAGAAAAGTCTAAAGTACTCTCAGCAGCGCGGGGAGCAGCCGCGCTCCCTCCCCAGCTCCGCAAGGCCACCAGATAACACCAGCCCCGGGGGCTGCGGGCGGCCGGGAGGCCCCCGGTCGGGGAGACACGGCCTCAAGGAGGAGCCGGGGGCTTTGGGACGCCGGCTCCTGGCCCCGGGCTCCGCCACGCCCTCGGCCCGGCTCTTCCTTCCCGCGGGCGGCGGCGGCCGCCCTCGCACGTTGCCGGGGCCGGCGGCACCGGCGCCGCTCGCCAACGGCCGCGGCCGCCCTCGCACCCGCCCCGACGAGGCCGCCCCGGCCCGGCACGGACAAAGCGCAGCCCCGTCGAAGGGAAACGGGCACCGGCCGCGGTCCGGCTCCTCGAATTTCCCACTTCCCGCCCCGGCCCGGCCCCGCCGCTCACCCCCTTGCCCATGGTGCCGGGCGACTGCGTGCGGGTCGAGTGGCGGGGGGCGAGGAGCGGGGCTCAGCGGCGCCACGTGTCCCGGCCGGCGCAGGTGCGGAACAATAGGAGCACCCCGGCCGGCGCTCGCTTTCCTCTTCTTTCTCCTCCTCCTCCTCCTCGGCTCCTCTCCTTCGCCTCGCCCCCCTCTGCCCCCGCCCGGGTCGTTCCTCTCCGACGCCGCGACCGCGCACAGCTCCGGCGGCCGCCGGCTTCCCGCCGCATAAAGAGCCTCGCTCCACCGCCACGCCCAGCCCGTTGTGGCACCACGCCCCGCGGCACACGGGGGCGTGAACGGGGGGCGGGCCTGGGGAGGGGGCGGCGGCCGCGGCCGGGGCCGGGCGGGAGTCGCGCCCGCGGGCCCTTCCGCCGTGCCGGGTGCATCTCGGGACGGGGGGCTCGCCTTGGGGCTCGCCCTGCCTGCCCCGGGGCCCGCGCCCCTCCCGCGGCGCCCGTGCGGTGCGCGGCGCCGCCGCCAGGCCGGGGCTCCCCGGGCGCCTTGCCCGCCGCCCCTCCGGGCCGCCCGGAGCCCCCGGGTGCCGGTTCCCCGCGGGCTTTGCTCGCCGACGGGCTCAGGACCCGCGGTGCTCCCTTTCCGCCCGCACGCTTTCTGCTGGGCACGGTCCCTGCCGTTGCTGCCAAGCTGCCGGAGCCTCAGCGCCTTGCGTTCCGTGCGAGATGTTCGTGCTCCTGCCGGAAACTACTTCTGGTGATTCGGGACTCGGTGAAGAGTTGGGGAGCAGCTCTCTGAGACCTCTGCTGCTCAGGGAGCCTGGCTAGGGGACCAAGTTTGGCTGCGGTCATCCTTCCTTGTGCTTCAAATTCTGGGAGAGACAGATGCAGAAATTACCACTCTGTGTTTGCTCACTTTGTTTGGTTTTGGGGCTTTTTTGCAGAAGTTTTTTGACTCTGCTTTTACTTCTGTCTAGATTTCCTGGCAGAGAAAATGAGCTGATGCTCTTTTTTAATTCTCGACGGCTTAGTAGAAGCCCTGGAACCCTGTATAAACTTGGAAATGAGAAAGTGTTTCAGGAGGCTTCACCTGCTGAGGGTCCCAAAAATAGCTGTGAACTTTCTTAGGAAGGAGGAACATAGTTACAGCACTTCCCTGCTTAGCATGACTTGAAACCCTTCCACAGGAGAAGACTGAATTCAAGCCTTAAACGTCCACTGCCTGTGGAACCACGGTCTATTAGGGGAAGATCTGTCACTGCAGCTATCATGTTTATTTAAACCATCATGTGTAGAGGCACCACACCTGTGGTGGGGCTTGGCCCTGTCACTGCTCCCTAGACCTGCTTTTAGAACTTCTGATGGATCTGCTCTTTGCAGATGTGGGGGATGCTCCATCATTGTGGCTCCAGCTGCACTTAGAAACATCTTGATCGCTCAGTTCTGAGGTGCTTCTGCAACAGAACATAACTGAACACAAAAGCAAAAACCAGCAGTGAGATCAGATGCAATTTTAGACAGCAGGCCCAGCATTTCAGAGACTTTTTAGTTGTCTGCATAAGCTCCATTTTGGAGCCTCTTGTGATCATTATTAGATCTGGCCCTGTGTTGACAGATTGGGAGGCTGAAGCTTTTGGTTTACCTAGAAAATACCTGGACAGCAGCTGCCTCCCTGCCAAGCTGCACCAACCTGACCCTGGGTGACACTCAGATGGCTTTCATTACTTACCCTTGAGATTTTCTTCTGAAATTTCCGAGGAAGGCTTGGCTCTTGCCTGTGGGTGGGTAGAAGGGGATATGCATTAGGAACTGGGTCAAAATTCCAGTGCCTGAAATCACCTTTTAGTTTCGTTTTCACTCCTTAACAGCATTTTACTCCTGAACAGCAACACACCGTACCAAACACGGCTTGCTTTCTATGTGGTGCTGAAGAAGCACCATCGATAGGACATTGAGAGAAGACCTGCAGACCACTTCTGCACTGTATTGCCCCTTGAAGTGCTACCTAACCAGAGAAGCTGATTTGGCACACTATCAGTGTGACCCATCTTTTCCTTGGGGTAGTTGATGCACTGTCATTTCTGCATAATGCGAAAGCGTAGCACGCAGCTGTGGTGCTGCAAACCTGGATTAGCGTCTCAGTGTCACTGGCAGTGATTTAAACGGAGAACAAATCCATACGGATCAAAGGAAATTTTATTACATCAAACCAGGCAGGGATAGTAGTCTTCTGCATTGGAAATGCTTCTGTTCTCTTTACATAATAGGTATCAGTGAGATTAGTTTAAGAAAAATTAGGAGCGCTCTATTTTCAGTATCTACAAGCAATTACAAACTCCTTGAGACCTTGGCAGGGTGACTTAGAGAAGCAAAGATAACATACAGGGAACTTCACTCCTGCCAGCAGGTGAAATCCCAGTCAGGCTTTGATACCTGAAATTTCCTGCTCTTTGGCTTGTGTGTTGCACTCCAGGTCATCCCAGGAGTAATCTTGAATCCTTACTTTGCAGATCTACAACCAAACATCATTTTCTCCTCAGACAGCAGCTGTGGTGTGGTTGTGAGCTGCTGCACAGCAGTCAGATTCCAAGGGTAGGTAGCATGGGATGCATTGAAAGGAGAAGGATGAGCCTTAGCTAAGCAGTGCAGGGCATTAGGTGAATGCCTGCTGCTGTGGACATCACAAGGCCCTCCTGCCATGGTTTTTTTTTTTTTACTTTGAGAAGCAGGGATTGTTTTGCACCAGGGAATTTTATTATGGCCATTCTCAGAACAGGAGAACAATCACAGTGAGGGAAGGCCGGCATGCTGAAAAGCTTTAGCAGGTTCCAGTTGAGAGTCCAAGGGTCTGAAAGCTCTTTGCTCCAGCTGCTAGATATGACAGCTTGCTCTCAAACATATTCCTGCTTCCAGTAATAGACTACGTGTAGCTTGACACAGAGAAGCAAATCTTCTTTACTCCTTCACAGCTGCCACAGCCTGGGGCTACATTTGCTGGGAAAACGAAGATCCCAGCAGTGGATAGTCCCCAGAATAGGAAAGAATGCCATCTCTCATCTGTTTGTTTCTTTCTGTGGCATCTCCACCATGAATTCTCCATTGGTGTGGTTCAGAGAAGGTGTCAAAAGGGGTTCATGCTTTTTTGAAGACCACTCCCCTTCAGAGGGGAAACACTGAAGGCAAGGTGTAGGAAACGGTATTTCTATCGACTTTCCATCTGTAATTACAGTCCTCATACCCTCCGCTGTCTTGTCCCCTGCCTTTATGAGATCACTTTAAGAGACAAGGCAATGACTCCATTAAAGGGGGGGCAGGGATAGAACAATATCTAACTATGGGGTGAACAAAGATCAAGATCCACCATACCCCGTCAGGCTTGGCTAAGCTTCCGGCACGTTCTTCCCTCCCCCCTGGCTGAGGGATACAAACATTTTGCATTTTTGACGGTATTTAGTACTTTTCTGAAGCCTTCCAAGTCATTCCAACAGTGCTGAAAAAACGTGACAAAGGCTCCTCAAAGGCCCGGTGAAAGCGTCTACCCCTGCATATAAATAGATTCACCTTCCTTTGGAGCGGTGGTGTCCTGGGCTGCAGAGGCAAAGGGCACGAGTACGCAGCATTCCCGTCATTTCGAGTGCCTCCGTGCTGTGCCTGTACGAAATTCCTGGGCGCTTGGCACTTCCCTAAGTGGGAACTCTGACCGCTCACTCAGCCTTTCCCTGCGCCGAGCTCAAAGTGCTCAGCCCCAGAACTTCGAAACTGCAGGTCTTTTGTGTTTTCCCAGAGAGGAGGTGGATGGAGGCTTACAGGAGTCATGCAGTGAATCGGATCGATGTGTGGGATTTCGGGGAGCGTGGTTCCTGTCTGACTGCTAGGAGATGGGGTTTTACTTCTGGTTCACAGATCCCCAAAGACTACTTGGAGTGGGGGGGGTGGGGCGATGCCGTGAGAGAGCACAGGAGAAAAAGCCATTGCCAGTAGATGGAAATGCACAATTTGAGGATTTGTGCTCCTCTGGGAAAAATGCTTAGGAATCCACAAACCAAAAAAAGAAAATAAAGGATTGATATCTTGCTCTGAACAAATCTGTAACATGCATTTAAGTGACACTTTCTTTCTAAAGCCCATACTCATAACCTATCATTCCGGTTTTAGTTACCAGCGCTGTTATTAATTCACCCTTCTTTGCCAGTGAGTTATCTGGGAGATAAAGCACCTTTGAAATCCCTAGACTCCCTGGAACCACAGTGTATATCTGTGTGTGCACTTTGCCATTCCAGAGCAGATAAACTGAGTGCCATGTAACTTACGCGTGCTCTGGAAATCATTCGAGCACTAATAGCTGTATGGGAATAAATCTAAGAGAGCATAAGCCTTAGCAAAAAATGTCTGCATGTACCTTTTTTTTTTTTTTTTTTTTTTTTTTTTCCCCTCCCCCTTTTTCTTCCCATTTGCATCTGCCTATATTCCATGGCAGGGAGGTGGTTCCGTCTAAGTATAGACAAGCTGGTGAAAAATGCCAGGTTTTTGTTTTAATCCATGCTTTCACTGTTTTCTGCCTAACTGAGAGGACAAGTGGGTGTATTGATAAGTAAAAGGGAGTTGAAGATTGTTGCTGTAGGGTGGACAAGGAGAAAAAAATAAACTATGTGTTGCCATACTAGAAACAGCTCTCTTTGGCATTTTACTATCTATGGAAATGTTTTCAAACATACCAAAGGCATAGATAATGTTCTACTGAAAATTTTCATTAGAAAAAGATGATGTTTCTAAGGAGAAACACGCCGAAGTCAGGATGTGCCGAAGTCCAGGCTCTGCTCTCTCCACCTGGCTGTGGTGCAGCCTTCGGCCACAGCACGCTGCTGCACCCAGCATTTCAGGTGAAACGCCGCTCAGCAAAAGCTTTCATAGCCTGAGCTTTGTGTTCACCTGCCATAAGGCTTCGTTTTCCAAGGCTGGTGTTCTCTGGCTTGGAGAGACCCTTTCAGCAGGACAGCCCGAGGTGGCTGGAGTGAGGAGAGCAGCCTGACAGGGACCCTTGCTGGCTGCAGCCTCAAAGGCTGGGGTCAGCATGGAGCTCACTGCCTTGTCTGGGCACTCGTGGCCAAGTAAGAGTCATGGCACAGTATTAAGACCTTTCTAATGCCCGATCTGGCCTCCTGTGGAGGCCGTGCCTCACTTATGCAGCCAATAAGGGTACTAAAACTCGGTGTTCCCGGTAGGAAGAGAGAGGATACCGGCTGGAACTTGTTGATCTGAAATAGCCTGAATGTGACAAGTTTCTAAGCAAGCTACATAAGCCATCAAATTGACAGGGTGCTGGGGGAGAACTGAGAATATTCTTCCCAGCATGACAGGGATGGATTTTCTGGAGGTGGCTGCTTCTTTTTCCCGTACAAATGATTACTTTAAGATAATAAAAAATGAACAATATGAGTTTGGGCACCTAAGGCCTTAAATAGCCACGTCTTTAATTTTCATTTAAGTCTGCATCCATGAATAAAATATTTGATATTGTTCACTAGACAAGTGAGCTCTGCACAAGATGTTCAGTTTGGCCCCGGTTCATCAAAACACTTAAATGCTTTGCTGAATCAGGGACTTGCCTCTCATTAGAGGAGGCACTTTTTATTCAAGGAAGGAGAGAGAGCGTGGTGCAACCTTACCTCACTCTGTGGGCTATCTGGACAAGTGCTGCACACAGTAATTCGTTATGGATTAGGACCCTGTTTTTAAGGCCCAGACTCCCACTCTGGATCTTCCAGCAGACACATTTTTCAGCTGGTTATCAAACTGTCATGGCCGTGCTTGAGCTTTGGGAAAGCGCTGGTTGTTGAATGCAGATTTTCTTTCCCTGAACCAGGGAAATTCTTCTGTACAGCCTCACGATAAAGAGAGAAAACTTTGATAGTCCTGGGCTCTGAAATGGAGTCACTCATTAGGCAGGTTCACTTTTATAAGAATCCAGCCCCCATTAAGATTTTTCTCAAAGTAACAAAGCCAAGTATTGTGATAAGGCAAATACTACAGTGCGGATATTTTAGCTAGAGCCTGAAGTGTAATTGTCTAAAAAGAACCATGGGTAAGAAGAAACCAAAGTGATAAAAGGTGCATCCCCCAGGTATATGCCTCAATAAGAAAGAGGGAGGGTAATCTCATCATTCAGGAGTCTTGAGACTTGCCTGGATGTCCCCAAAACATCCATCAGCATTTGCAAGGCAAAAGCTTTGTCTCACCACCGCAATCCCCTGGCCTTTCCTTTTGCTGCCCTGGCACTTCCCATCTTTCCCAGCAGCTATGTGGGCTCAAGTGCTATGGACAAACACTGAAACAGGTTGGAGAACCGGTCCCACTTGAAACGAACATGCTGAAAGCATCCCCCCTTTTTTTTTTATTTTTCCATGGAGTAATTTATTTGGAGATCTTCTCTTACACCAGATCCATACAAACAGCCCTGGCAGCACAAGGCAGCATTGTCATAGACAATGGGTATTGCCACCGAAGTGTGGGAGACAGGAGTCCCCAAGTTTGCTGGTAATCAGCTATAGTTCCCATAGCTTATAATGGCCAAGTCTTTCACTGTTAGGAAAAGCATCCTGCCCACCTGGAATTACTAAGGAAATGCTCTTGCCTTCCTGAGGAACAGAGGCAGGGCCTCAAGTAGGATCCCCCTGGGGTCCTGCAGAAGTGACAGAGCCAGGGAAGGGGCTGTGAAGCACACAAGTCTCACCCGAGTCTGGGTTTGGGAAATTCTGATTATGGTCCTAATCCTTGACACTCAGAAGTACTTAATTCCTGACACTCAGAAATTCCCTACTCCTGGAATTTTTGTGCAGATAAATTGGTTGTCATCTTAGCTGAGAAGCACAAGAATCTGGGGAAGACCAACAATGTCACCTACACCAGCCAGAGCCAGCCAAGCTGGTGGTCAGAAGGTGCAGGCTCACAGTAGTTCTCCTACAGTGTTTGCAGAGAGAGTTTTGTACCCTGGGAAACACGAAGCACATTTGCATGATTGATGTTTAAATACAGGGCTATTTCAGGACAATGTAACTTGGGGAAAAGGATGGTTAAAAAAGGGTTTTGAAATGGACAAGATAGCTCCATAAAATCTTCCACTGCCTGGGATGGAAAGCCAGCAAAAATAAGCTTCACCAACAAATACATTTCATTCCAGCTCTTGCGGTGGGTAAATAAAACAAGAGAACTGCCAGAACAGTAGGCATTGCAGTCCATGGCGTGAGTGCATTGGTATCGTTATAGCCCCGAGATGAGCAGTTACCCTTATTAAGAAGTGCATATTCAGCAGCAAAATTGTTCTGTGAGGATGGGCTGTAGCCCAAGGATGTGTTACATTCCCAGTACTCACTGCCCAGAGCAACTCAAATAGGCATGAGCAAGCAAAACACCGACCAGCTATGGATTTTTGCTTCAAGTCTTCCTTATCTGCAACAGAATTTTAATTCTCTACCAATTTAATTCCGTAAAAACTCCTGTTTACAGAAAATCTTTCTCCTCGAGGTTTTTAAAACCTCCCTGTTTGCACTCATCACTGTTCTGGGGCAAAAGAAAAGAGCTGCTTATCATCACAATGTAATATTACCCCATGGAAAAAAAGTAAGAAAATTAATTAGAAGAAAAGAATTGCTGAGTGTGAGAGAGAACTGAGATGACAGGCGTAGTTGACGAGGTCACTGGCTTTTACAAAAGTGTCATTTAAAAAAATTTTGTGCCTACATGTTCAGAACCCAAACAAGAGACCTTAAAATGTAGCCTCAACTAACAGTAATTGAGAAAGAACCTGCATAAACCTGCAGTTTCACCCGTACTGTGGATGAAGTTCACTAGATCTGTAAAAATTAGAGCAAAGTCCCAGCAAGTGTTGTCCCTATTGCTGCTTACTCTGCGTAAAGACCAGAGGACACAGAGGCTCCCACACTTTAATCAGCTTCAGCATGTGTTGCAGAGAGAGGCTTTGAATGGGCCATGGGCTCTGGTGTATGCCACACTCCCGGGAGCATGGCTGGACGCTTCCAAGGCAGCACCCCTTCGTGGCCGTGTGCTGAGCACGGCCATGGCCCCACTGCAGAGCAGAGCAGTAGGGAGCTCATCACCTTTCCAGAAGTTCCTGCAGAACACTGATGGCACAGGCTAAAACCAGAGAAGGACCTGCGTTTTCTCGCCTGGGCCTGCAGGTCACGTAGTCCGTGCCAAGGTGCCAAGGGCAAGGGCTGGGGAGGTTGCTGTCCATTGCTTCTTCCACCCTCTCTGGCCTTGGAGGGCTTTGCAGGCCAAGGGGATTTACAGCCCTCTGTCTGTAGGGCCGCTCCAAGTGACAAATCCTGATACGCTGGTGAGTTACAACTTTCAGGCTGCTCCAGGCGCTCCCCTGCACCATCAAGGCACCTCAGCGGTCCCTCTGTGCGTCTGAAGGGAACAGGGTGGCAAGTCCTTTCATCCTGGAGGCACCCATTGTACCAGGCAGACTATCATGCCGCTGTCACACTCTCCTGGCTGCCCTAGATAAGAGTTGCACATCGACCAGAGGCAGTGATACCTTTGTCTGAGGGATTACACCCAGATTAGGGAAAATTGGTCCTGTGTTTGATCGAATTAGCAAAAGTACAAGCTGGCAGCCGATAGAGGCACACACCACGCACATGGGAACAAATTATTGCCAGGGAAGATCATGTGGATTATAAAGCATCCGTTCCTGTGGCTGCCCAAGGCTGAGGACGGGATGCTGCCCGTTTGCCATGAGTAAGAAGAAGTGCATGTGGTACACCCTTCTGAGAGCTCACTTGTGCTCTCCCAGCTGCTCTGATGCGCTGCATTAGCCACTCGTGGATTTGCCCAGCTGGCAAACCGACTGTCCATTTGTAATCCCGTACTAAAAGCCTCATCATGTCATTGCCTACATAGTACAGGAGGGAGAGAGAAACGCAGCACAAAGGGGCCAGGGCTGCATGTGTGCGATTTCCAAACTCACTCGAGAGCACCTCTCCAAAGAGCAGCTCGTTCTATTGATGCCCACCACTGATTCTAAAGTGAGGTCTCGCTCTGGGACACCCCATGTTTCCCCACTAACTCTGGCCCCGTTCAAAGACCTAAACTTTTCAATAAGCTAAAGTTAGGGGCAGTGAATTGCACAAAAACTCGTCTCGGCTCAGCTCTTCGGAAAGTTCATGGCGAAAGTCTGCCCGCGTTCTGATTAGGATCGCACAGTTCCAGGCAAACCTGAAAGCCCAGCCTCTGTTTAGCGGGATATCATCAGCTCTTCACCGGAACGCTGATGCTCCTTTCCCATGTCCTTCTGGCACTGCCTGCTTTTGGGCGAGGGCAGATTTACTGTCATGATACACGTATGTTTACCAGGAACTTAAAGGTTTTGTTAACAGCACCCGAAATTGCGGTCAACCTGCTCACTCGGAGCTTGGGTTTTCCCCTGATGAAGTGCGAGATGTCTCCACCCGTGCGCTTTGCTCCAGGCGCTCTCCTGCGGTCCGCTTTGTTCTTTCCCACAGGCTGCCCAAAAAGCAGCATTCCCTGGGGCCGTGGCGTTAGCATCCAGCACAGCATTCCCTGGGGCCGTGGCGTTAGCATCCAGCACTCCAAGAAGCAATTACAGCGGAGACGGCAGAGCGGGGCAGCAGCTCCGAGGAGCAGCGTGTCCCAGGAGGACGTGCTTTGCTCCTCCCGTGACACCGCTCTGCTCTGTGCACAGGTATCTGCCAAGTACAAGCAGTACAGCAGCCCAGCTCCCCATCCCTCGGCGTGGTTTTTTTTTTAATGATTGTGTGGTATTTAGATACATTTAGACCTTGGCTTGCCGGCGCATAGCTATTGTCTGCATGGGCATGTTCCTCAAGAAACGATGCGAAAAAGCCCATTATGGTTAGTGATAGACCTGGGCTGGATAATTGAGATCCACCCTTAAGCCTCAAGATCTTCTGATCTAGTGCTCAAATCCAGCAGATTCCTCTCTTGCAGATAAAAACAAACAACCCCAAACCTCAACCAAACCCAGCATTTTCAAAGCTGAATTTTCTCACTTTTAAAAAGCCTGAGGAATTTATTTTCGTTTGAGGGCTGTGTCAGAGTTCAGATCTTGTTCTCATATATATATATATATATATATATATGAATGTTGAGATGGACTGCTGGATGCATTATCTTGTTTCAAGCCTGGTCTTCACTTAAATTGGAAATGTTTAGTGGGGGAGGATAATCATGAATTCAGTGAATCTCTGGGAAAACTAATTTTAAGGCATGCCTTTGACAGGCTTTTTTGTGCCAGAATAACAATATTGTTAAGGAACAGCGCTTTTTTTTTTTTTTTTTAACTTTTTCTTTTAAAAAAACCAACTTTTTTCCCCCCCCGTTTGGCAGAGCAGTTGAAATTTCCATAATGACAAGGACCTTAGTGCAATGCAGTTGAATCCACTTTGAAGTCTTTTTGCCAATATGTAATCATTTTTGTTTCGCTTGTCGAAATCAGCTAAACCAAGAGAACTCTCTTGAGGCAGCAAAAGCAGTACTCCCACAAGGAAGGTTTGCTTGGATAGCTCTTCTGGAATACCTACACCTGGAAATTTTGAGACTAAGGCATCACTGAAGTAAACACATAGAAATATGTAGATATTGCAATGAGGTGGTGAAGAAAACAGCCTGAGTAATCTCCAGCCTATCCCAGCGGACAGACGAGAAAGCTTCCAGTTCCTGCATAAACAGAGGGAGCTTCCCTTCTCTTATTTATGCCCCGGTGAGTGGGAAGACAACACTAACAAACACCGCCAGCCTTGCCTTCATTCTTTGAAGCTTATTACACTTACAGTGTGCACACAAACCTCTCCAAGCGTATTGCCTAACTCACCAGACAGCCTCCCCGAGGTACATTCTGAAGAGCTAATGCATGTCACACCCATGCAATCCTCTTTTCCTGCATCTCCAGGCAAGGGCTCGCACCGCCCATAAAAGTATGCAAATCATTCGCTAAGCGTCCTACCGAGGCGGAAAAGAAAGTATTTCCTTGCCCCGAGGAAGTCAACAGCAACAAAGAGATGGAAAAGACTGGGGAAGGTCTAGAGGGGTTCGGCTCTTCTCTAGCTGAAACAACAGGGGGCTGAGCTGGAATATCGTGTGCGGGTTTGGTCACTGCAACAAGGAGCACTGATCTCTTCTCTGCGGTGACCAGTGACAGGGCCCCCGGGAATGGCCTGAAGCTGACTCAGGAGAGGTTTAGGTTAGATATTTGGAAAATGTTCTTCACCCTGAAGGTGGCTGAGCACTGGAACAGACTCCCCAAGGAAGTGGTCACAGCACCAAGCCTGACAGAGTTCAAGAAGTGTTTGGTCAATGCTCTCAGGCACACGGTGTGGCTCTTGGGGTGTCCTCTGCTGGGCCAGGAGTTGGAGTCCATGATCCTTGTGGGTCCCTTCCAACTCAGCGTATCTGTGATTCTGTGAAGCTGGATGATGGAGAAGCCAAAACCTCCACACTGGCCAGCAGGACTGGGATGGCCTGGGCACTGCACCTGCCCAGCATCCGTCACACAGCTTGAGCCTCTCTGGCTCTCCTGGCCATTGGGGAGGGAGCTTAGAGATGTCTGTGGCTTCTGGAGCTGATGGAGTGCCCAGGGCACTGCAGAAAGGCATTATTTCTGCTGACTGACAAAGGAGCTGTGATGGGCATGGAGGGGATTGTTTGCAAGTGGGTGGTGCTCTGCTGCTGGCCTTTATAGGCTGGACCGACTGCAGAAAGGGCCTTTCAAATGTTACAGATACTTTTTTAATCTTGCTTAGCAGCTTGACGAAAAATAGCCTTTATCCTCTTCTTTAACTTTTGGGGCAACATTTTCCAGGTATGCTTCCAAACTCAAAACATAGGCTTCCAGATGTAGGCTGAACGTATGGAGCAAGAAGCTGGCATTGAAAAAACTGGAGCAGTACCACTTCCCAGAGAACTGCACCAGAGAAGTTTTTGCAAACCTAATCACCTAATCCTAAAGGAAGTCACACAACCAGCTCCTCTCTAGCCAAAGCACTGAGTGCTTAAACAACAAATTGAGATATGTTGACTGCAATAGGAAAAGCCTATTAAATCTATATTGACCAATGCAGTTCAAAAGGGAGGTTTATTGTTGCAAGTGTATATACTATAAATAAGGGGGTTATTTGATGTTCTGAGAGTTGCGTAACAGATTGTTTTATGTGATCTTCCAAGAAATGGTTTTAGCATGAGTGAGGTGGGTGGTTCTCTGAGGTACAGGATTTCACCAGTGTGCTGAGGCTTTTGGGAGAGCTTCCACCCTGAGAAAGATGGGTTTGTCATGCTGGGGTTTTTGCCTCTCCCAGCAGACAGAGAACAGGCATGGTGATAAAAGGGTATAACCCCCTGAGAAGTAGGAGGGGGTGAAAAAAAGGAAAAAAAAAGTGTGGGTAAAAGAGGAGTGAGGTTTTTTTTTCACTGCTCTCCCAATCAGGGAGTTGGCTCTTCACTTCAGTTTTGGAAATAACTTTTTGTTAATATTGCCAACACAGGCAGCGGGGCGGGGGGGGCGGGCAGTCAGCTAGAATCTAGCAGCACTTCCAGAGTCCTTGAGAGCAAAACACAGGTGCCTTCATGCTCTGTAGATATCTAGCAGTCCAGAAATCAGCCTAAAATATGGCAAGGAAAAAAAAAAAAAAAAAAAAAAAAAGGAAGGGCGTGTGCCATCAGCTATGGGGAGGGTGCCACCAGGCAGGGCGCCATGAGGCAGGTGTGGCGAGCTAGAATACAGCTAAAAGATGTCAGCTCCCTTTCTTCACCTGAAAGTCTTCAGGACTGCAGAGGGACCCGGCCAGGTGCAATCTTGTGCTGTTAACCCTTTAAATTTCCACTGTCCTGTTTTGCCATGTGGAGCCTCATTTCTCTGCTCAGGAACAGGACAGTAAATTGCAAAATGTCCCTTGCAGATGCGATGCTGCTAGCAAATGTAATGGTCAGGGACGGCCGGGGAGGAAAACAACCGTGGGTTACACCTCTGGTTCCTGTTGGCACACAGTGCTCGTGTCTCTGTTGATGCAGGATTATTTTTTGTTTGTCTGATGTGCTTGGGACAGGAAAGCCAAGCTCCTTGCTGTCAATCCATCTGAGTTAATGAGTAGGAACTGGGTTTGCCGCTATAAAAGGGAATGCCTTGAAGGAACATTGTTAGTGTAATAAAAAAAGGTCACCCAAGTACTGAACCTAATTTTGTGCTTTGCACTGCGTAGATGCAATGTAACTCGCTTTTACCAGACCTTTACACCAGCTGGGTTGCAAGACTAGATTTCTACCCGAAGTCTGAAAGAGAAAGAAAAGTTTGATCCAAAGGGCAGGGTTTAGGCCTGAACTGTGAAGGAGCTCAAGCTGTAAATTCCTCAGGCATTGCCCTGCTTCTAGCCACACTTAACTCTCAAACGCCATGTACTAATTGACGAGGATTCATCAAGCAGCCTGGGAAAGTCCAGCTATATCCTAAGTGGAAAACTTAGGACAGATGTGCAGTAGTTGCCCACTGCGCCATGCGCTCCTACGCAAGGTGCCCTCCGCATTTTCTCCTGCAGCTTAGCAGGGAGATCTCCGGCTCTTTTCAGCCAGCCCCACCCAGCTGAGTGAAGGGGCTGCTGATAGAACGCATTCCTAAAAGCCTTCCTCCAAAAAGGCCACGGGCCATGCCCAATTGCCTCAGCGATTAGCTCATGGTGATCTAAGCCTCTCCTTGCTCTGAGGCAGCATCCCTCACCCTCCCCCAGCTGGGAGACAGGTTTCTAAAGATGGATGGGTGCTAGCCCAGCAGCACTGTCTGTGGGTACTTACTGGAAGACTAGCAATCCTTAAAAATGCTGCCCCTATGCCTTGATTATAAATCAAGTCAGGCCCGCCTTGCATCCATGGAGATGGAGAATGATGCATCACAACTTTTATGGCTGTGCCTAGAGGAAAACATGATGGAGTCTACCACATCTTCCTCGGAGGTCATGTTTTCTGAGCCCTCTGCCCATCTTGCTGCTTTCTCTTAAAATTTTTGCTCACCTCTCCAAGCCTTTATCCTGACACAGTGCAAACATGAGTCTGAATCCTGGCCCCGACGTAAAACTCGCTGTGGCCCTAAGTGAACAATTTCCCTGGTGAGGGAATAGAAACAAAATCAAAGAGGATACTTGTCACTGGGTCATTACTTCACAGAGTCTTTTTAAAAAAAAGACTGAGCCAAAATCCTGCCTTTAGCCGTCTCTGAACTCTGGATGAGCTTAGACTTGAAATGCACACATGGGCCCATAAGCAGAGCCTGACCCACATTAATTCCTGAGCAAGACATCAATAATGCACAAGAACTAGAAACTTGGGACACTCAGCTTGATTTACCAAAAGGTCACGTCCACAGATTGAGTTGCAGGTCTCAGCACCGAGGCCTGCGTGACTTCTCTATGACAGCAGAGGTGGAGGAGCCTTTCCAGGTGGCATTCCTTCTCCCTGTCCCACCGGCAAGGAGAGCAGAAGGCACGGTGTGCATTACTGCTCTGGATTTCAGCAGTACCCACCTGCGGTAACCAGAGAAGCCGTGGCAGAGCCGTGAGGAAGGCGAGCTGAAATCGATCCAATAAACGTGCAGCCCACCAGCCTATCCCGTTGCAAATCCCACTGAGAGGATGTCAGTGCTACTGCATCAGAGATCATGGAAGAACAGGCCTTCCACGTTTTGTAATTATAAATACAAAAATAAACGCAAATGAAGTAAGTTTCCATATTGTGTGTCCCTGTCATAGCAACTGAGAACCGGAGAGGGCACGTGTAAGAAAGCGACAGCAAGAGCTGAATCTCACGGGGAGCAGCTTGACCTCTGAAGTTTAGCATCCAGGAGGAAGACTCACACATCTGGAGTGCCAGGTAATACACAGAGCAGACCACTCCTGTGAAGCAGGCAGTGTGGATCTCAGCTGGCAGGAGGCTTTGCCTGGCTGGAATGCATCTGTGTATTTATCTCTTGGGACAGGGAGGAGCGAGTTAACAGTCTCGTAGCTTCCTACCCCAGCCTGAAGGCACGGGACGTGCCCAGGCAGAGAGGAGGGGTGGATTGATGGGCCCTCAGGCTGCATACAGAAAGGGAGGGTTGCAGGGTGTCTGGGGTGACCTGTGGAAGCAAAGGGCCTTCAGGCTGCACACAGCAGCGCTGGTGCAGCTGCATTTTGTGCCGCTGCTGCGGTACAGCCACCCCAGGCGCAGGCAAAGCAGACTCAGACTGGGCTGGTGATGTTTGGAGAAAGCAACACCTGCCAGGCACCCTGCTTGTCTGAGGTCTGTGTCCTTCCAGCCCTGGCTGAGGAGCTGGCAAAGGGCATGGAGCCACCAGGAACACGTGCTACTGTGCACTCGCTGCAGGAGCTGGGGCGCTTGGTGCTTCACTCAGTGTGCAGGTGTCTGCATCAGCACCTTCCTCGGGACTCCTGGCCAGCCTGCCACATCCCCAGGGGCTCAGGGCTCAGCTCCATCCTCCAGAGCTGTGCGCCTCAAGCCTTGTACAGGGTTTGTGAAATCCACATCTCTGAACTCATCTGTCTCCCCTGCCATGCTAGGGAGCTGTCAGAAGTGCTCCCAGTGCTGGAGCTTATCTCTGATTGCCAGTGCCTCTTAGCTGTGTGCCCCTTAATCAGAAAAAGCCACAGGTGCTCAGGAGTCTGCTGCCAGGGCTGACCTGGAGCCCATCCCACAGTGAACTTGCTGTGGGAGGAGAGGGAAGGGTGGACCCTGAACAGTGACCTGACACAGGTCAGCCTGTCACACAGGTTTGGGGTGTGATGGATCCCTTGCTAGCCCCTTGCCAGCACCGGAGCACCGCTGAAAGGCTGCTCTGTTCGTATAATCCGTCACCGGCAGAGCTGCTGTGGCTCTCCAGTTGCCTGTCACATGGGCTGCATCCTCCCAAAACATTCCTCCTGTCCCCTTCGAAAAAGGAAAGCACCAAAGCAATGAGGTGAGAAACAGATGAGGCTGAGACTCCTGAAGTCCTTCTTCTGGGGTGCCTGAAAAGCAGTACCTGGATGGCAACTCCTGCTGCTGAGGTGGAAGTTTTCTGCCTGACTCCTCTATTTGCTGCCGTTCTCCTCTGCTTTACCTGTTCTCTGCCTCTTCAAATGTCAAGGATCTGTCTTCTTATTCTCCCTGAGTTGGGCAAATGTCCAGCTGAGCATGGAGAGGGAGAAAGGAAAAGAATTGTTAGCAGCCTTAGAATAGCATATAAATCATGGGCTGTATCCATCGCTCAGCTCCACCACGGGGATTTGGGATGGATTGACACTGTTTTCCCACTTGCAAAAGAGAGATAATCAGTCTTCCTAAAACTGTTGCTGGGAGAAAGTTTGGCTTTGCTCATTATGCCCTTTGAGGTTGTTAAAGAGCAGGCTAGCTGGTCTATCACCCCGCTGGAAGGCACTCTGTGGCCTGAAATACAACAGCTCTTTGCAGGGGGGAGGATCATAAATTCCACAGGGCACCAGATAAACTGGAGGAGGTGAAAACACAAAGGGGCAGTTGAAGTTTCAAATCCCTTTCCCCCCTCCCCCCCCATCCCCTGCCTCCTTCCTCCCACCTTTGCCATGCCAACAGGACAATAAGGTTGACAGCCCTCTCCATCACCGCTGGGGGCTAAAGGAGCTCTGCTGCTCCAGGTCCTGCTGCCCCTCCTCAATCCCTGTTCCTCCCCCCTGCTCAGCAGGTGGACAGCTCGAGCAGCCTCTCACCTGGGGAAAAACAGAAGAGGAATGGTGATAGAGGGAAGGACGAGGCTGGAGGGAGGCAGGGGGAATGAAGGGTTGCAGCAGGGGGTGGCATGGAAAATCAGGAGCTGAACAGAAGGGAAAAAATGGAGGTCCTGAGGTAAAAGCTGGAAGGGGAGAAAGGAGCACACAGACATGCTTGCAAAAGAAAGGCAGCAGGTGGAAGCGTGGAGGAGGGCTCCAACAGGAGCTGGAGTTGCACACATTTCCACATGGTGAGTGGGAAAAGATGCGAGGTCACACAGAGGCTCTTTCCCAGCACACACAGCTCCAGGCAGGTGCCTGGTAGCACTGATGCACTCAGTTAGCAGCCAACTTCACCTGGCACCGCTGGAACAGTTTTGGGACCAGGCCAGAGATCCACAAAAGTAACACCCCCTTCATTTGGTGCAAACAGTGCCCACTTTGCCCAGCTCCAGCCCTGACTGTTTGTCTTCCTCATGGCAGGGTGGTGATCAGTCACACGGTGGTCACCCAACTTGTTCTGCTGCTTTGGTTGGAAAACACGGAGCACTTACAGGAGAGTTCCCATGAGGACGAAGACAGGGAAAACAAGGCTGTATTTAAAAGTATTACCAGTGTAATCATTTTGGAAGGGGGTTGGGAAGGGGAGGGAAGACAGCACTCACTCAGAGCAGCAACAACCCAAGTGTGGGTACAGTCATACTGCAAAGGAGCGCTTTGAATAGGAAAGCTTATTTCGCTTTTTCAAGGAAAGCCTGTTTCACTTGGACATTCCTGTTAACAACACTAACAAGTGTTTTTTGTGGAGAAGTATGCATCCAAGAGCCTAGAAATGCTCCCAGGTCACTGTGGTATGGCAAACTCCTGCTCATCAGCTGCGTGTTGCCTGGGGGGAACAGTTCACAAAGCATGCGGGGGGCATTGCACATAGACAAACAAGTGACAATCATCATGTGTGAGTAGTTTGTTACCGCACCTAGACGGGGTCCCTAAGCACTAAAATGTGTGCTGTGCAAGGAAAGTGAGGGAGGAGGCTAAATGCAACTTTGGGAATAGCAGACAAACTTCTTTGGAGAAGACAGAATCTTCACTGGTTGTTTTTCATTGCACAGAGGAGTATCTGCAGCAAAAGACATGTCCACATGCCTCCCCACGGCTGGGAGATTTCTCTGCTACAGATTCCCAGGGCAGGTACGGCCACAGAAAAGGGACAAAGCCACAGAGGCCACGACAGCAAGATTGACTGACTTCAGCCTGGCTCCTTACGCCCTTGGACTCACCTCCAAATTCTCCTTCATCCAGAAACATTAACCCCAAGCCCTCGCTGGCTACATCTATTTTTCAGCAGCGATGCATGCTCAGGCTTGGAAAAACACCGGTCATTAATGGATCCTGCGCAGAAAGGGATCGCAGGCTACTTGCAGCCCTTAGGCTGAAAAACACATTCCCCCAAATGAAGGGTAAAAGAATTTGCCTCTTTGTTTTAGGGATTGTTCTCCCCAACCCTAAGCACAAGCTGAATATTCATGAACCTCCTATATGAATCGGTTATCTTCTAAAAGCAAATACAAAGTCCCCATTCTGCATGAGGTGCCCAGGCACCGGACAAAGCCAAGTGTCTGCTCTAGCCGTGGGTTTCCCAGGGACTCTGTGTGCTGCTTTAAACCAGTTACTCTTGCCTATTAAAACAGGATCAAAAATGAACAAAGAGGAAAAGATCCTTCCAGAGCTGTTTGAGGCAGCTGCAGCTAGTTCAGGCTTCTACATCTCTTGACCTAACATGACTCCCAGGCTGCCACATTGTCTGGATGGGAAGCCAGAGGGGAAGGTAATGTGATTTTTATTGTAAGAGCTGCTCACCGGTGCAGTCAGCCTAATTTATGTTAAGAGTTCGTGTTGCTAAGTAGCTTACCAGCACAGAGGTTCAGCTTCATGTCCGGAGCTGTTTTTGTGGTAGGAACAAATGGGTGTGCATGAGCACAGGACTGTGTAATGGCTCATTTGCAGGTGTTTGTGGTAACGTGCACAGGGGAAATGGGCATTTGTGGGTGGGAGCACTCCTCAGGCTCTTGAGGATATCTGAGGATGGTTCCTTCGTCGTACAGATTATGGAGCTGGTATTTAAGAACTGGGTGTCGCTTAGGAGACAGACCCAGGTCCAAGTGAGAGGAGTGTGAAAAATAAAAAAAAAAAAAAAGAAAAAAAGGTGAGCACTTGCAAGTGTGTACACAAAATACACAAGACACATCTGTATCTGTGCTAGGTCTGTCAGGAATGGAGTTAGGAAGTTAACTTTTTCACAGCAGCCTGTGTAGTGCATCT
>NC_053451.1:22427218-22495053 GCF_015227805.2 Hirundo rustica | reverse complement strand
TCCTAGACAAACAAGAAATGAGGGAAGAGCTACAAGGTACCCCTGTGCCATACAGGAGAGTTCTTCACACAGGGATCCTCTAAAGTAGGGGAAGGAAAAAGAAGACAGGGAGATAGTAGAGGGGAAGACATGACATGTATTTGGATCAATTTAGATTTTAAAACACGACCAAGGTACAACACCCACAGATTCACGGTATGCCTTGGGCATAGGACACACCTTTGGAAAAATGGGGGAGAAAAGGGGGGACCTAAATGCAAAAGGAAAAGCTTTCACACACAAGGAAGGAATCGAGATGCTAGTAAAATCCCTCGTGACACCCCAAGAAATGGCACTAGTGCCTATGGGGGGGCATCCAAAAGGAGACAGCTTGTAAAGAATGGGGAACAGAGGAGCAGATCGTGCTGCCCAATCGGCAGCCCAGACCTGAGGGAAGACAAGAAACATGTCTCACAAAAAGAACACAGCCAAAAGCAAAAGAAGCAAGAGAGCAGGAGAAGGAGCAGACAGAAAGGACAGCAAGGAAAGCAAAGGGAATGGGGGGAACCCCAGTGGCAAGGGAAAGGTTGCAACAAGGACTTACCTGGGAAGAACAGCAACAGAAATAGACCGCTTCAAGCACTGGGCCACCTGAGGGTTCCGGGATCATTTGCTAAGACAATAGCTAGGCATGGCACGACACAGTGGGAACACTTCATTCCAATAACAGGGTACAAACAACAGTGAATGCGGTGGTTGTAGAGGAAATAAATGGCACTCTGAGCACTTACCGTGAAGGGAAGGTCCATGTGGAAAAAGAATAATTTTATTAACACCTCCTAAAGGAACAGGAAAAAGCTTGGGACACAAAACAGAAGGAAACTCTCCAAGCACACTTGGCTCCTCTTGCATCCTCTGTTCACTCTCCTAGAAAACAGAACAGAAAGACAAAAGTTAGGTGGTTCTTTTCAGTCCATTTCACTCTTGAACAGTAGTCTCAGATCCATTCTGGAGAATGAGACTTTCTCTTAGACTTACACATCTTACAGATCACTTAGAACTGTTCTTGGGTGGATTTATTGAAAGGTCACAGAAACAGCCACCCAGGGAAACTGCCTTGGGTCACCCTCTCCTGAGCAGTTTCCCAAGCAGCTTGTCAATCAGGAGTCATAGACCAGCATACAAGAGAAGCTCACCTTTTAAACCGGAAGAGCTGCAAAATAAAGGGTTGTTCCTCTCAAGGAACAGAGATTTATTTTTTTCACTTCCTCACGGGCACAGAGGGTTTCTCCTCCTGATCTCTGTTCAAGCATCTCATAATAGAAATAGGATGTAGTCAACCACAAATAGCCTCCCTCAAAGGCACCCAGAAATGTAAACCAAACCTATGCCCAAATGCACATCCTGCCCGTGACTTAAAGGAAATAGGGCATTTGGAGATGCTGAGATAAGAATGGAACAACCCACTCTTTAACAAATCCTCTGTCTTTAGGAATACTCTCATGACTCCGTGGTGTTCCTTCTGCAAGTTGACCTTTTCCTTTTCTCTCTCAGAGAAAGACAAAGGTGGAAAACCTTGATAAGACCAACAGCATGGAAAAGCTGCCTAAAGGTTTTTTCCTCTCCCACAGTCACTCGTGGCATGAGAGGTTCAAAGCAACACTCAAGAAAAAAAAGTCGTGCAGAAGTAGCACACATCACACCAACCAAGCAGTCAAAACTCAGTAATACAAGATCATCAAGGCCTCTTTAGCCCACCCCTCCATGGCCATCACGGCAGCTCAGCCTAAATAGTACCCAGAGCTGTTAACAGGGGGCCAAGCAAAAAAATCTAAAGTTCTTTGGAGCAGGGTGAGAAAATAGGTGCCATAAAAAAGCAGCCACCTCTCCTTACCCCCCCACCCAAGAGCAGATAGAATCCACACCAGCTTCAGGCCAGCATCCCCCCTAAAAGGGGAGGCAAGAGACCAGGAGGCCCAACTCAATGTCACCCGTGTCTCTCTGGCCAAAGGGGGGGGAAAACCCCACCACCTACAAGAAAGGAAAAAGTGTTAGAGGGAGACATTAAATTTCAACCATTGGGGTTTTTTAGGAAACTGAACAGAATAAGTCACTGAAATAGCTGAAAGACATAGGGAAGCTTGCTACACACTCAACACAAGCCACAACTAAGACAAGATAGCCCAGATTCACTAACTCCTTGCTTGTCAGCTTTATGTTGATGGAGCTATGCTTGTAAGGAAAAACAAAACGTGACCAAGAGCGCACAACTTAGATGCAGACTTCCTGCTCAAAGAATCCATTCAATTCACAAAACTCTTAAGCGCTAACATGGGTGAAAAATGCATTGAACAGGTAGCAAGGTCAGGATCAGGAAGATTCATCTGCCTCATTTTGGGGACACCTCCTCAACATAGACCCAGCACTCATTGTAGGAAACAAACCACACATGCTTCAGAGCCTTTTCGGCAAGGAGCGTACAAAGGGAGGAATGGGAGGTGACAGGGAGCAAGATAAATTCAGATCTGGGTATTCAACAGGTCTCTAAATACAAGGCTTTGAAAGGACCTGGGAATGTCACAGTGCACAGGAGGAAATGAGGCTGTATACTACAAACTACCATAAGCATACGCTCGGTAACTTTGCGGAAGGAAAAACTAAAGGAGACTAACCCCTAACAACAGTCTTGGAAAAGCAGTTAGGGATGGAGGCTTCAGAGCCCAAAAACTAAACCAAAAAGCAATGAGAAAAACCCCACACCAAGAGGGAGACCAAGAGCATAGAGGCCTTTTCAAAGCAAAAGAATGCATTTCACAGAAATGCCTCTGGCACAAAGGTACTACCACCTACTTGTTAGACTGGATCACTTCACCCATGGGCTAGAAAGTTTCCCTACTATAAACCTACACCACAAGTAGTAACAATAAGATGGCAATACATCACTCCCCAGTAAAGGTTCATAAAAAAGACAGATTCGGATTCGTGGCCCCCGTGGCACCGGACAAATACAGCATCTTAACAGAAAAGCTTTAGGGATCCCCTGGCAGTGACGTACACCGTGACACACCCAAAGTTCAGGGGGACAGCAGAGGATGACTAAAGAGACTCAAATGGATGAAAGAAAGGAAAGAAGGACAAATAGAGGAACAAATGGCCTTCAGGGTCTGCCCCCCAACCCTATGGACAATCAAAGTCTGACACAGGTCTGACATAGGGGCTTCAACATAGGAAAGGATAGAAGGACTCCCCTTCCTGCAAACCCCATACAGCACTGGGAATGCAGTACAAGCACAGGCAGAGACACAACAACATGCATAGACAGGAGCACATCCTAACAGGCTCTCTGACTCAAACACCACCCTCAGATAGGCATACACACGTCAGCAAAACAGGAGACTGGCTTGCAATTCAGTCTTCACAGCTTACCCCAGGAACACCTACATTCAAAAATCCCTCCAAGGTCCTGTGAACAACTCACACCACAGTGGGGACTCCAGGAAAAGGGCTGCACACACAGGACCAGAGACAGAGGGCCACGAACACCCCCAAGTCACCTGTCAGGCTCACAAGCTGCAACACCCACACACACGTCCTCCAACCAAATGACCACTTGGGATACACACACACCCTTCAAGGAACTTTCAAAAAGCAACCAAACACTTTAAAGACAGGGTAAAATTTACAACGGGAGTACCACTTTGCTACTGGGAGGTAAAATACAGAGTCATATAAAGTTACAACCATGTTCAGGAGTGGGACTAGAAGGAAAAGGTGCAGTGGATAAAAAGAAATGTCACTGGCACATTTTTGGATAGGGGTTCCTTCTGGTGTATAGATATGGAAGGAATACAAGGGACTTTTCAAGTACCATGACCCAAGACAAGAAAACAGTGGCAGCCGTTTTCAGATTGGATGGGCTACTACACAAGATGGACTGAAGATATCTCCGTGGTGGCCACACTTTCACATGACTTTTTCAGCCAAGACAGGGCTCATGTCGTGGTACGGACAGCAGAGGGCAGCAAAGCTTTAAAAAGGGAAAGGACAAATCCGGGAAAGCCCCATGCTTAGTTTTCTAGACACAGAAAAGAAATTTTAACTCTATGCAGATGTTAATTAGGGTCATTGCAAAGGATTTTTACCAAAAGAGCATTGGGGGAAAGAAAAAAAAAGCCTGGTGCTTGTTTTTACAAAGCCTTACACCCGCAGGCCAGGGCTTGGCCCCAGGCTCTGCAAAACTCAGCGCCTGATGATCTGCACTCCCTTCTTACAAAATTAATCCCGCTCCATGGAGCAGGAGCATTTCAATTTGAAAATGGGCACAGAGGCCTGAAACCACACTCCTGCTCAAACGGGCCCTGAAGAGGAAGGGGGGCAGGCAGGGAGAAACCCAGCAATGCATTCAGCAACTACAACTCCACACCTGGGCTGGAAAAGAGGCAACACATATGCCAGGGCCTGAGGGAGAAAAGCTGGGCACGCATGGCCCTTCAAAGGTGCTAGAAGGGAAACAATGGACAGCATCCTGTATCATAAATGGAAGGCAACACAAAAAAGCACAACTGGGAAGGGGACCCTCCACCTCATCAGCTCTGAGGCCACAAGGAGAGGCACTCCTCACAGCCTGTCTAGGACACCAGAATGAGACAGGGAATGTTTTCTTTTACTGACTCAAAAGATGCACGTAGGCTCATGCAGGCATTCGGGAAACAAGGGGAACGAGGAGCTTCATGAACCTGCAGGGGAAACAAGGCACTTCAGCAAAACTTCAGCTCTCACCTACAGATTCACAGCGTGGCCCCCAGTAGGTCATACAAATACGGCATGGTGCCATCAAACCTTTTCAGGATTCAGTGGCAAGAAAATGGAAAAAAACCAAAAATGTTAAAAAACCTGCAACAAACAAAACAGGCAAACCTCCAGCAGCCACCCAGGCTGGCCCCAATTCAAACAGAAACACCTCCCAAAGGATGCACAACGATGAAAGACATACTGCCGTCCAACAAACCAAACAAAGAAAACCCTAGCGTGTCATAGACAACAATCCAAGGACAAATAGGACAAAACCTGAACAAATGAAACACATCCTACCTCAAACACCACATGCTCACCAGAATAAAGAAAATAAAACAATAAAAACTCTCCTACACCTCAAGCGACAGCCCGTTGCACCTTGCTAAACCTTAGAAGACACTCTTTGAAACAGAACACACCACCAAAAAAAAAAAAAAAAAATCACCAGCAAAACTCAATTCAGTAACAACCTGATCAACATGCAAACTAAGAAACACAAATTGAAGTCAATAAATAAATAAATAAACTTTATCCATTCTCACACACCGCTTGCAAACAAAATAAAGCAACACCATTATTAAAAAACCACAAGAGAAAACTTCAAATTTAAAAACCATCAAACTCCAGCAGCCAACTGGGCTAGCCTCCCCCATGGAACCCTAAAAAAGACCTCCTAAAGGATCCACAACAGTAAAATACAGACTGCAATCCAACAAAACAAAGAAATAAACCCATCTCTTAACATAAACAAGAATACTATTCTAAAGATTAGAAAACATGGCCAAATGAATGACAGGACACAACCTCAAACCCAATAAAACAAACAAAACAGACTCACCACAATAAAAGGGATCACAGAATAAAGAACAACTTCTCCTAGACATCAACAGAGACCATAGCACAGCAGTAAACCTTAGAAAATACGGCCCTTAAAAACAGAATACATCACAAAAAAAAAAAAATTCAACACCAAAAAAACCACAAGACCAATCTGATTCACATGGAACGCAAGAAACATTGTATGAAATAAATAAATAAAGCCCATCTCACACAACATTTAAAACCACCTAAAAACCACTCAAGGGAAAAATTTAAACCTTTAGGAAAAAGGCACCTAACACAACACGCAAGCCTCCACCAGCCAGCAACGCTGGCCCCAATGGGAACATAAACAGCTACCCACCAAATTCTCCACAAGGATAAAATAGACACTGCAATCCAACAAGCCAAAGAAAGAAACCCCTATCACACGATAAACATCATGCTACCTCAAACCCAGTAACACAAATGCTACACACTCACCACAAGAAAAACAATCCATAAACACCTCTCCTACACCTCAAGCGACAGCCCCCTGCAGCATAGTAAACCTTAGAAAACACAGCCTCTAAAAACAGAACACACCACCAAAAAACCAGAAAGATACACCAGCAAAACTCAACTCAAAACCAACCGGATCAACAGGAAACCTAAGAAATGCAACATGAAATAAACAAATAAATAAATAAGCCATATCCCTTATCACACACCATCCACAAACAAAACAACACAAACATTTCAAAACCGCCCTAACACCCCTCAACAGAAAAAAAAAAAGAAAAAAAAAACACTGCATCTAACAAAACACCCCAGCTTCCACCAGACAGCCACGCTGGCCCTATCCCATCTCAGTGCTCACATACAAGAAACAAAAACAAAATCACAACAACACCTGCCAGATACCTATTCAAAATAAGACTGAAATCCACTCCACCTCCAATACAAACACACCCACCCATAGAGTTATCCTCACTTTAGAAAAAAAAAAAAAATGGACACAAGAAACAACATCAAAACACAAGATACACCACCAAACAAGATCCTAGGGAACAGAAACCCTTCCCATGCTGGACAAGCTGGGCTTTCCTTCCATTTCAGCCCTGCAACGAAAGGAAGCAGCAACAATGGGCATGAGCCCTACCTGAAACCCACCCGATGGCAAAGGTAGGTACTCTCCTCTTCTAGTTAGTCCCTGACAGCAACAAAAAAATAAAGATGGGGCTCAAACCAAAGCTCTCAAAGGATGAAAAAAGACAGCTTGACATCTTTTTATACAGACAATAACACAAGAGGTCTTCCTTCTCTCCAGTGAAGCCACTTGGATCCTCAAAACCTCATTTTTCTTTCCAGGGGCATTGGGGAGGGAGGAATGAGACAGAAATGGAAAGGCAAACATTCCCAAAACGCCACCCTTGCTGCTGCTACCTGGCACAAAGGTTTGCTGCTTAGCACCTCCTTTAAGCCATGCTATGCATGCAAGTGCATCCAGGGGCCCCTCCAAGAACGTGGGATATCATCTCACAGCTATTCTGTGACACGTGCCATGGAGACCCAAAAAGCCCCTCTCCTCCGGCAGCTCCACACCAAAGGGAGCGGCCCTGGCACCGGCCACCCCCTCATCACCCACCTCTGCTCTTGACCAGGGCTCTGACACCTCATCGTGCTGAGGCCTCACACCAGGCAGCTGGGAGGGCAGGGGCACGGGGGACCTGCTGCTCATGCCAGGGACAGCTCCTTGCCTACACCTGACACACTGGGCCACCAGCCTTCCCTCGCTAGCCAGACGGACCCCGCTTCCCCTGCACGTGCCCGAGGCTGAAATGGGAATGCCACCACCAAAAGGACACGGGCCTCAGGTTCACAACTCCTAAACACAACTCCTAAAATTCCCCAAACACTTCATTTGCAATTCTGCCTTTGCCATCATGAAGACCTTGTCTTTCTCTGCAAGTATTTCAAACGCCCCTTGACCATTCACGACCTGGGCTGGTGTGCCTAGGGCTCAGCGGACAAGCCCGGGCTAAATCCAAACCCCCCGCCAGTCTAGGGAAATACACAGGTGCTTTACAAATACTCCCCTTCCTTCAACACAACGTGTTCATGGATGGCTGGGAGCTGTGGCATGCGGGACTATGGAGGTGTCTAGATCGTGGGAAATGGGGACAGCGCAAGCTCTGCTGCAGCTGCAAGGCGCCTGTTGTGGGACGCTCACAGTGGGTCTCACAATGCCAAAGCCTTTTCCTACCTGGGGTGGGGTGGGGGAGCTTTTGTCTTCAGACGCTCTTCTACACATCACAAGTGACGCTGGGCCTTGGTGCTTTTGGAGGGGGGAGACACCAGGCACTCTCGTGCAAAGTACACAGCCTTTCCTTAAAACACAGCATCGCCGAGGCTGAGAGTGGCACCACCGAGTCAGACTTCAGCAACAGCAACGGCTTCTGGCTAGCGGTCACGGCTCACCGGGCACACATCACCTCCAACGCTGACATCCAGCTTCACCTCCTGAAAGGAAACACCAACAACAAGGCTGTCATAGACAAATCATGCACACTACCCCTTGCAAATACATACACCCTCCCATCTCTAATAGTTCTCTCAGTTCTTCCTCCCTCACCAGTGCAGCCTTGGCCTTAAACATCGAACACCACGAACCACAAAAAAAAAAAAAAACAACAACACCACAACCAAACACACCTCCGAGGAGCAAACTGAACTCTTGCTTAGCAACACCAAGCTTCCAGAGCGTAACCCTCCTCTAAAAAAGTAAAAAAAGACAGAGGAAACATAAAAACCAACAGCATCTAGTCAGGACCAAAAGTAAAAAAAAACTATTAAAACAGAGCATTAAAAAATGAGTGGTTCTATGCTTACTTAAGCCATGAAAATAAACTCTACATTTAGATCATACCTTTAAATCATAAGAAAAAGAGGCATTTTATAAAAGAATGGTTTTCATGGGTGTGTAGATTGAAGCAAAAGGGCTGCTCATAAACCAAGTCATACCCTATAAAATGCTGAAACAGAGAGAAAGAGGAGAAGCCTCCTGAGACAGTAAAAAAGGAGAAAGACATTTCTGGACCTTAAAGTAAAAAATCCTTTCCTTTAAAGTGCTACATCTTTAAAAAGGAACACCCCGGGATGCAACAGTCTAAACCCCATCACCCATAAGCGGCTTAAAAAACTGCTCCTAACAAAGTCACAAAAATAGAAAAAAACCCAAAAATGTTAAAAAACCTGCAACAAACAAAACAGGCAAACCTCCAGCAGCCACCCAGGCTGGCCCCAATTCAAACAGAAACACCTCCCAAAGGATGCACAACGATGAAAGACATACTGCCGTCCAACAAACCAAACAAAGAAACCCCTAGCGTGTCATAGACAACAATCCAAGGACAAATAGGACAAAACCTGAACAAATGAAACACATCCTACCTCAAACACCACATGCTCACCAGAATAAAGAAAATAAAACAATAAAAACTCTCCTACACCTCAAGCGACAGCCCGTTGCACCTTGCTAAACCTTAGAAAACACTCTTTGAAACAGAACACACCACCAAAAAAAAAAAAATTATATATATATATAATAATAATAAAAAATCACCAGCAAAACTCAATTCAGTAACAACCTGATCAACATGCAAACTAAGAAACACAAAATGAAGTGAATAAATAAATAAACTTTATCCATTCTCACACACCGCTTGCAAACAGAATAAAGCAACACCATTATTAAAAAACCACAAGAGAAAACTTCAAATTTAAAAACCATCAAACTCCAGCAGCCAACTGGGCTAGCCTCCCCCATGGAACCCTAAAAAAGACCTCCTAAAGGATCCACAACAGTAAAATACAGACTGCAATCCAACAAAACAAAGAAATAAACCCGTGTCCCTCGGTGGGGAGCAGCAACTGGCTTTTGTTGTGCCTTGATAATCTGTGTCCCGTGGTGGGGGCAACAGCGGCACTAGGACAACCGGTTCTGTTGTCAGTTTGTGGTTTAAAGGTACCTTGGTCATCCATAATTCGAGCGGCGAGCCTGAGTTTTAAGATGCAAAGGGTCCCGTCGTGGGTTGCAGAAAATCCTGCTTGCGGCTCTGCACGTGCCGGGTGTGTGCAGTGTGCACAGATTTGTGTTCTGTGGGTTTGCGTGTCTGGGCTGTGGAAGAATTATTGGTGCACCGTGTGTGTTGTGTTTTGTAGGGGCAACATATTCAGTGTTAAATAAAGCTTTAATACCAATAACAGATGATTATGTTATGGTAAAAGGGGTAACTGGCCAATCTGAAAAACCTATTTTTGTAGACCATTGAAATATAAACTTGGGAAACAATTGGGAATTCACAGGTTTTTATATATGCCCAATGCTTCATCAGCACTTTTGGGCAGTGATCTACTGGAACTATTAGAGGTAAAACAACAACAACAACAATTAAAAATTGAGAGATTACTTTGGAGGTTGAGGACCAACAATATGTGGAATTGTTAAGCTTGATGTAGATAACTAAAGAGGCTAAAGTTAAAAGTGAAGGTGAGATTTACAGGAAAATAATAGATCAGGTATTTTCTGGGGTTTGAGCTTCTAACATACCAGGAGAGCAAAGAATGCAACCCCAGTGCAAGTTAAGTTTTAAGTTAAAAAAAAACAAAAAAAACAAAAAAAAAACCTAGTTAGAGTTAAGCAATACCCCCTGAAGAAAAGTTAAGGGATTAGCCCAGTGATTGAATTTCTTTTTCCTGTTAAAAAGCCTGATGGATCATAGCTGTTAATAGGATAACTGAGGATTTATACCCCGTGGTTCCCAACCCTTATACTTTGTTAACTTGTTTAATACCTGAACTAACATGGTTTATGATTGTTTTAGATTTAAAGGATGCTTTCTTTTGCCTTCCTCTCCATGAAGCCAGCCAGAAAATTTTTGCATTTGAATAAAAAACTCAGCTCACATGGACAGTGCTTCTGCAGGAGTTAAAAAAAAAAAAAAAAAAAAAAAAAATTGCCTCCCTTGTTTGGAGAACAACTAGCAAAACATCTGGAAACCTGGGAAGCTCCATCAGGAAGACAACTGTTACAGTATGTGGATGACCTCCTGATAGCTACCAAAACTCAAGAGGCACGTCTGGAGTGGATGGTAAGCCTCCTAAACTTTTTGGGCCTACAGGGGTATCGCATCTCCCAGAAGCAAGCCCAGATGGTGAAGCAAACAGTTATTTACTTGGGCTTCGAGGTTAGTACTGCACCAAGAACCTTAGGACAGGATCACAAGGAAGCAATATGCCAGACCCCAAAACTCCAGACACTAAAAGAACTGAGAAGTTTTCTAGGCATGACAGGGTGGTGGATTTCTAACCATGGGTTGTTTGTTAAACCTCTGTATGCCTTGATCACAGAAGGGAGCAGGGCTCTCCAAAAGAAACAACGCAAGCCTTCGACCAGCTAAAGAAGGCCCTCATGTCAGCTCCAGCTCTGGGACTTCCAGACGTGAGTAAACCATTCTTTTTGTTTTCACATGAGAAGCAGGGGATTGCCTTGGGAATACCAGCATAAAACCTGGGCCCGTGTCACAGGGCAGTCGCCTAAGCAGCTGCATGCAGCAGCTAAGGAACGGCCAGGGTGCCTCAGAGCCATTGCAGCAGTGGCAGTGAACATCCAAGTTCACCCTAGGCCAGAAGATGACCGTGCTAGTATTCCACACAGCGTCTGCAGTCCTAAAAGTGAAAGGGGGACCTTGGCTCTCCCCACAGAGATTCCTGAAGTACCAAGCCATAATGGTAGAACAAGATGATGTTGAGATTGTGGTAACTAACTTTGTGAATCCAGCTTCCTTCCTCAGTGGGAGTATGGGAGAACCAGTGATCCATGAGTGCCTGGAGGCCATCAAAGCCACCTACTCCAGTTGCCCAGATTTGAAGGACACCCTGCCTGAGAATACTGAGACCTGGTCCACCGATGGAAGCAGCTACGTCATCAGTGGAAGGCATGCTGGGTATGTGGTTACCACAAGATGAGAGGTCATAGAGTCTGGACCATTACCAACCAACACCTCGGCACAGAAGGCTGAAATAACTGCCTGAACTCGGGCTTTAGAGCTGGCAAAAGGAAAGAAAGTTAATATCTACACAGACTTAAGGTATGCATTTGGGGTAGTTCATGCACATGGAGCCGTCTGGAAAGAAAGAGGACTGTTGAATTGACAAGAAAAGAAGTATTAAACATGCACAAGAGATAATAAAACTGTTGGAGGCAGTCCAGCTACCTGAAAAGGTAGCCATCATGCATATCAAGGCACATGAAAAAGGGAGCTCTGAATTGGATGAAGAAAACAAGCTGGCGGACAGAAAGGCAAAAGAAGCAGCTAAAGGTGAGATAGGCAGTCTTAATTCCAGATGGGCAAATTTCCATTGAAGGTAAGCCAAAGCACAGTAAAAAGGACAAGAGGGGTGGGCTATTACAGATAAAAGGAAAGGAAGACTTATGTTCCCCTCTTACATGCTATAGTCATTAGTGAAAGAGGAACATGAAAAAAAAAACCACATTGGGGAATAAATTAATTATTTGAAATATAGAATCAGAGCTAGAAATTTGTAAAATATAGTAATTTAGGTGACTTGCCAATGTAGCCTTTGCCTCCAAACTAATCCCAAAAATATTTTTAAACCAGAGCTTGGGCAAATTGGGAAAAGATATGTACCTGGGCAGCAATAGCAAATTGATTTGTTAGAACTACTCAGGAAAGGAGGGCATGGATACCTATTGGTATTAACAGATACCTTTTCAGGGTGGCCAGAAGCTTTCCCTACCAAAGTGCAAGAGGTAACCAAAGCAGTGTTATAAGAAATAATACCATGCTTTGGAGTCCCAGCCACAATGTTTTTAGATAGGGGGCCATATTTTATTTTAAAATTGTGCAGCAAATTAAGCAGCAAATTATCAAACTGGGGCTCAAACCAGAGAACTAGATGGACCAGTACATGATGTATAGCCTGGGGATTATGTATACATTAAGTCTGTTGCAGAAAAACTTTGGAACCACGGTGGGAGAGACCATTCCAAGTGCTCCTCCTCATCTTTAATACAATCAAGATCAAGGAACAAAGCACCTGGATCCATCACTCACAAGTGAAGAAAGCTCCTGAGAAACTCTGGAAAGTTATATTGGGTGAAAATGAACTAAAATTAAAACTTTCTTGGGAAAATAAATGATAAGTCTAATATAACAACTTTTTGAAAAATAAGAAAGCTTGTAATTGTAATGGGTAATCAAATAGGTATAGCCTGGAAAGTTGTGGCATTTATGACCATCGCTATAGCCACAGCCAATGCAGCACCACTGCATTATAATGTGACTGGTAAATATAAGTGCCAAGGGAAAGCTTATGATTTTATCTCCTGTAAGTCTCTGATTCAGATGCTAAAAATTACAAATGCAACTGTGTAAGTAAACTTAATTTAACTTGTCCATTTGTAACTTTGTCAAAACTGAAGAATGTGATTTTTCCTATTAGGCACATGTTGTATCCCACCAACATATAAAACATATCCCACCAACTTGACTACTGTTCAAGAAATATTGCCTGTGCCTATAGAGATGAACTCAACTTTAGTTGTACAATTATTGAAACACCATGGATTAAAGAAAAGAAGAAAAAATTAGAAAGAAAGAGAACTATGATTGCAATGCATCATGACACAGAGACTATACGGAGAGTATTTAAAAGTTAGTAGAAGGCCCATCCCATCATTGGTGGGATGTGCTTTTGGGGTAGTCACCAGCTGCAACTGGTTTGCTCAATACCTTGGTTTATTTGATTATTGTTTTGTTTAATTTAGTTGGTATAAGTTTGATTTTGTTTGCTATAATACTTCTTTGGAATTGGAGAATGCTGAAGCAACCAGCAGCTTTAATTTTAATATTAAGAGCATATAGTACAGTTTTAAAGGACCCCTACCACACAGTTTTGCTAGATAAAGAAGAATTTACATATTAGTAAAAGAATTTACTAACTTTGAAAAAGGAGTGGGGAAATGATACATGACTTTTAAGACTTAAGATTTTAGCTAAGGGTTAGAAGCAATTTATATTGATCAAGATGTAAGTTAGATTAGTAAATGGTAGGTTAATGATTATTAGATGCCCAAGCTAGAGCTAACTGTTGTATTATGAGCTTGTTTATAGAAAAAGTGGAGTAAGTGAACCGTCATAAGAACAGACTGAAACCACTAAGAACAATGGCCAGCACCTGGACTTGGTTCAATCAATCACGAAGCAGGGGACCTTGGACAGTGCCAGAGGGTCACAGAGACCTGATGAAGACTCTCCTGACTTCATCCTTTGAGACCACTGACCCAATTCGAGACCACCGACCCAATTCAAGAGAAGAACTGCGCACGCGTGAAGGACTGATAGCCTCATTTTAATACAGAGCGGGGATGGGAGGTGCTGGGGTTATGCATATGTATTGTATGTAAGATCTTGGAAAATAAATAGAGAGCAAAGAGCCTTGTTCGGAGCGGCCACGCCTTTCGGAGATGACTCCCGTGCCGCCCGCCGGTGAATAAACATACCACTTTCTAACTTTAATTAGTTAGAGGGTCTTTGTCCGTGACTGTATCGGTTTTCAATGACTCAAAGTGCTCCCCGGGACCCTCCCAATTCCCTCCTGAACCCCCACATTTCCACCCCCAAAGCCTCACATTTTTCCTCTTAACCCCCAAATCCGCCCCCGAGCCCCCAGATTTCCCCCGCAAATTCACCTCTGGGTCTCTTCCTCCTCCGGCGGCTGCAGGGGCCCCCCCGGCACCGCGGGGCAGCGCCCCCAAACCCGGGGGGGTTCAGCCTCCGAGCCCCAGTCGCGACCGCCCCCCGAGCCACGGGCCTCGGGAGGCGCCGAAATCAGGGAAGGGACTGGGGGGGCCCGGGGGGAATTCGGGGTTCGCCAAAAATCGGAGAGGGGGGAAAACATGGCAGAGGAAATTTGGGGGGGGGGGTGTCCCCAGGGCAACTGGAGGGATCCAGGTAGGAATCGAGGGTTTTGGGGGGCGAGGACGACCGGAAACGCCCCTCAGCCACGCGGAAACCATAGAGATAAGGGGTGGCGGACCAGAAATCGCCCCCGCCCTCGTGGAACCATCGAGATAGCACAGAGAGGCACCGGAAGTCCGCTCCGCCACGCAGAAAAACCATAGAGATAGGGGGTGGCGGACCGGAAATGCTCCTCGCTCTCTCGGAATCATCGAGATAGCAAAGAGGGGCACCGGAAATCACAGAGATAAGGAGTAGAGGAGCGGGAACGCCCCCCGCCCGATCGGAATCATACAGTTATTGGCTCGGAGTACCGGGACTCCCCTTCGCCACGCGGAAATCATAGAGATGGCGGGTGGGGGACCGGACCCGTGCAGCTGCAGGTGCTTCCTGTCATGATTTCCCAACTGAGCCCCGCTGCTCCCGCAGATCTGGGGGCCATCGTATCCTCGCCGAGCTCGTGGGAAGGTGGCAGCGCAGGGAGCCCTGAGGGGGGAGCCCCAATAAGGGCGCTGGGAGCCCCCAGAAATCCGAATTTGGGGAGGGGGGCGCGGGACGGGACAAAAGTCAAGTTCGTTTGTTGGTAGTTTTTGGAGGGGTTTTATTTGGGGGTTGGGGGTGGGGGGGGAGGTGAGTCCTGGCGCCCTCAGCTCCCCTCTTTTTTGGCCACGATGACAACAGCAGACAGAACCAGACCTGAAAGGGAAAGGGGAGAGGTTTGGACCTACAGTAAGTCCCCCAGAAGTCCTAAACTTCCCCCAGATTTCCCCCCCGGAAGTCCAAAATCCCCTCAGAACTTCCCAGGACCGCTCTGTGTCCACAGCACTGCCCCGAGCTCACAGCCCGGGGCTCCCACGCACAGCAGGGTCGGGCACGGGGGGAGCTGCAGTACCGCTCTCTGTCCACAGGGTGGCAGCGCTGCACCGTACTTCCAGCCCGGGACGCCTACGAATGGCGGGGACGGGCACGGGGGAGAGCTGCAGTTCTGCTCTGCATCCACAGGGCGGCAGCACTGCACCGCGCTCACAGCCCGGGCTCGGGGACAGGCAGAGAAGGGAGGCAAAAAAGAACGGGCCCAAAAATCCCCGCCCAAAAATCCTCTCAAAGAAATGCCCCAAAAGATCCCCAAGCGCAACTCCCACAACCCTGCCACTCACCACATTCAAACCAAAAAAGCCTTGATTGTAGGCCACATATCAAATTTTTAGCATTTATTATAGTTATAGTCATCATTACCATTTATTTTTTATTCATATCTGTGCATGTTATATATATTATAATACACATAACGTGTCATATAACCAATTGTATTTATTTATATTACTCATATTATTTTTCATATTTTACATTTCTATTTTTATTATTTATACTTTCCTATTTTTGAATTGATTTTTAAATTCTGTGTTTATTTGTTTATATTTCAAATGATATTTTAAATGATAGGAATTCATTAACCTAACACATCAGAACCACAGTTAATTAGAATTAAATGAGCCTGCTTTTCTAAGGGTAAAGATTTCATTCTCACTAAAATAATATTGGCAGATTTTCTCTTTCTGTGTATTTTTTCAGGGGGGTTGATTGTGGGGGGTTTGTGTTTTGGGGTTTTTTTTTGTTGTTGTTTGTTATCTTTGTTTTGGATTTCTTTCTTACTAAACAATGAGGTTTGGAGAGTTACAGAATGAAAAAAAATCTCCTTTCTTTTATTGCTGCCTCTGAAATACACCCCGACATCAAGTGACTGCTGCTAACACTGTTCGTGGGTAGAATGAGACCTGTTAGGGGGTAAAAAGGAAAAAAACGGCACCGTGGCGTTTACGGCTTTCTCCCTTCGGGTTCCTCAATGGAGCAGAAAGTACAGAGGCTTTGCTCTCTCTCGATTATATCCAGGCCTTCGGTGGGTGGCCACGGCTGTCATTTTCCAACTTCTTTGTTGCCAACAGCCAATCTGCCACATACTCGGGGTAAGAAAGGGTAAGGAAAAAAAAAAAAGAAAAAAAAAAAGGAACAAAGAAAACTTGAACAAATTAAATTAAATTAAATTTTAAAGTAAATAAAATAAGAATTAAAAAATTAAAAATAATAAAAAGAAGGTAAAAAATAAAAGGAAAATTAAAAAAAATTATATTAAAGACTAACATTAAAAATTAAAATAAACATAAAAACAAAAAATAAAAAATAAAATAACAAGAAAATAAAAATTAAATAATATTTTTAAAATGAAAAGTAATTAAGAAGCAAAGAAAGAATAAAAAGTAAAAAAGACAAAGATAGAAGAAATAAAATATCAAACCTGTGCGAAAATACCAAAAAATTAAATAACATAAAAAATAAAACTCAATAAAATAAAAGAGAATGAACAAAAATTACAAAAATCAAAAAGTAAAAAATAATATTAAAATACAGAAGTTATAAAAAGGAATAAATAAATGCAGCTCTCTCCTCCTGCCACCGCCTAACACAGCTCCGGCAGTATCCTGGACCGCGAAGGGATAGGGAAAACAAACCCCGCGCCCCCCAGGAAAGAAGGCTTTCAGCCAATTCCCGCTTTTGCTGGGAAACAAATTCTCTTTGAGCCGGTTTTTGCCGGGCCGAGCCGAGCCTCGGCAGGAGCCGGGAGCGGATTTGGGCCCGGAGCGGCGCCGATCGCGGGCGCGAGGGCCGAGGGACGGCGTTCACCTGTGGCTTTCCAGGTCAGCGGGAACAAGGGGAAACGTGGAGCCGGGTTTGGGGGGCTGTGTGAAGATTCCTCCCCGGAGCGGGGTCAGCCCGTGCGGATGAGCCGCAGAGCTTCGGTCCTTGGAGCGGGTGAGGATCTGTTTCTACTCAGGAATTGTTTTTGCCGGCGTGGAAAAGGGGCGGTACGGGAGAAGGAAAAGCGCTCTGTTGCGCCGAGGTTGTTGCAGGGGGGCCCGGTCCTTCTTTATGTGGGAAGTTTTCCTGAGGATGCTGTGCAAGGTAAATGGCCCTTTATGGCCGAGGTTCTTCTGCTGCCGCTCCTGTGACGAGGGACCCGCTGCTCTCTGTGGAACGTGTTCCCGAGGATGTTACAAATACCCGGGCTTAACGTGGGAAGTTTTAGGGAGGATATTGTTACGAGGGAAACGGTCCTTGATGTGCCAAGTTTTGCTTTCCTGTCCAAAAGCCTTGGGAATGCTCAGGAACGCAGCCTGGGATATTTGACCTCTGCGCTGGGTCCCGTTTGGTCTAAAACACCCATTTGTTAGTGGTTCGTGTATTTTCTGCCCTCGGAGGATGTGAGGCCGGCCGGTCAGCTCGGTGTCTGGGAAGGGGAGAGTGTTCTGGGTCCCAGGGCTGCTGCTTTGGGGCGTGACGCAGAGCCCAGCGATATTCCTGCTGTGCAAACGTGGGAGGGAGTGGAACAGCAAGCGGCAGAGCTGGGTTTTGCTCCTTAAATCCCAGAACACCTGGTTTTGAGTTCCATCAGCCAGAGGAGGGAGTGAACCCTGGTGCCAGCCATCCTGGGGGCTTTGGACGGCTCTTAGCATCTTCCCTATTATCATTTGCATTGTGTGGTTCTCCCTCAATCAGAGACGGCAGCAAATGAGGCAGGAGGGGGAGCTCGTTTTGTTTCTGCAAACTCCAGGCTTGGGGCAGCTGCAGAGCAGTTTGGTTTCAAATAATCCTGGCCAAATGCAGTCAGCTTGAAGCTGTCAGCAAACGAGAAAATCTTCATTTTGCCTTTCTCACCTTGTGTCCAGGTGCTGCCCAGGATGGACATCTGCGGTCTCAGGGAGCGATTCCCCAGGAGGAAGGGGAGCCTTGGCCTGGCCTGCACGGCTCAGGTGGGTGTGACAGAATTGGGGTGGCCTGAGCAGACACAAACGGCTGTCTGAGTTCTGGAGTGCCTTGAAACCTTTCTCTGTCAGCTTTTGGAGGGGGTTCTCTTTGGGATTTTGGGATTTTGTGTGATGCAGCATCCCGGGTGTTCCTCCCTTTGTCTCAAAACATGTCTCAAATGGTTAATAAAAAGTACAAAGCTTTATCAGCTGACAATCACATGCTGTTAAAGTACTAAAATAATTGTTCTGATGACAGTATTCAGAAATAAGGCATACATTTTGTGGTGGATTACATTAGAGGGTTTTGTGATGGTTGGTTTTTTTTTTGGTTTGGTTTGTTTTGGTTTGGTTTTTTTCCTTGTTGTTGTTTGTTTTTTAGCGAGGAATAAAGTACAAAGCTGCGTGGCCATTACCCTTAACTGTAAGATTCTGTGCCCCTTACAACATGGAAGTTAGAAGAGTAGTGTGCTTTAAAGCAGAGAGACCTTTTGGGGAGCCTGTTTTTATCAATACAGTGCAATGTTATTGTGAGCACATGAAGGGAAAAGTCTGCCAAATGCAAGGAGAGTTTCGTCCCTCCCCCCCCTATGGATTTTCTTGTGGTTACTCCTGCCTTCTTTGCTCTAGACAAAAATTCATCTTGGCACTTGAAAACTCCTGTTTTCCTCAAAATACTGTGTTTGAATCTCAAATTCAGACGAACAAACATGACACATGACATGTCCTGTATTAAGTGCTCTCAGGAACAGTCTACCACCAAGCCAAGCTTCAAGGCTGGTTCTGCTTTGCTGTAACTGACTTTATTTACTGATTGCTAAGGGCTCTTTGTGCTCTGAGCTGTATGTAGTTCTAGAAAGAGGTGTAAATTCCCTTCTAGTAGAAATTTATAAGGGGGACAATGTTCAGTTCGGCCTTTTATATATTTATATATATAATGCTCTTTCATTAAAAGTAAGAAATTGAGATAGAATTTAATTACTCACATACAGATCTCCATTTTGGAATTTTTTCTGACATTTTGAGCTGTCCTGCCACCTTCCCAATCCACAGCACTTCTGGGGTTTTTGTGCATAAATATGGTAGAATAACCAAGAGGGAGGCAGAGGATATTTCTGTGTTCCCTGGGCTCCATGCAAAGCAAATGATACACTCCCTGTTTGTCTTTTGAATGAACATGATATTTTTAGAGTTAGAGAATATCCTGAATTGAGGGGACCCACAAGGATCATTGAGTTCCATCTACCCCTTGAATCTGCAAGTTCCTTTTTCCCATCCTAACTACTTTCATACCTCCTGTTTCAAAATGTTCAGCATTTTGGTTCTAGATATATATAATTGTGAAAGGGTAGAAGATAAAAGGGGAGAATTTACAGCTCTCAGCAGAGCCCGGTCCTTCATGAGAGCTGGGCATCTGATTGTCAAGAGCTGTTTAAGACTCTAGCAACATAAAGAGTGGATGATTGTGTGGCATATATGTGACATCAGGAGAGACCCTGGGAGTTTTTGAAACACTTAAGCAATTTATAAAGCATGTGTACATAGGGTTTTCTTCCTAGATGTTCATTAGCTAATCAGTTTTAAGTAATGGCATGATTCTTATTTTCTAATGGCAACAGCAATAAGGGTGAATCATGTGAGGTCATATGTTTTCCTAAATTTCCTGGTTACAAGTGGTCAAGGTCTATTTCCAGCACACACAAAAGTGTATTTTATTTAGGCTTCTCCTGCACCCAAGCCCTCAGTTAGCCACAAGGAATCAGGAGGTTTGACAGAAAGTCAAATGACAGGAAGTCATTTTCCCATTATGGTTGAACACATTCAGTAGGCGCAATGAATTGAGTTTTAATTGTCTGTCAGTCGCTGCTTTCGTGGTTAAGCAACAAAGTTTAAAGAATGTTTTAATTAGGGAACCTGCTGCATGAAATGTCTTCATTTAGGAATACCTTTTATGCTTAATTTCCAGCTTGGTCTCCCCTTTTATTAACAGTCTTTCTCTGCTACCAGTTTGTGCTTTGAGGTGTGTCAAACAAACAGTGATGTCACCATTTATGTTAAGAAGACAGGATATTTTGAAAATATTGTAGAAAAAGTTCCTAGTATTTAAAGTATAACCAACTGATACTAAACACTGTGTGCTTCAGTCCCTATAAGTAAGGGAGATCTCACATTTAAGTGGCCTCAATTACTTCTTTTACTCCCTTTCCTCCAGCTTGAGGAAAGTTAGCTCGATTAAATAATTACGGGACATACAATGCTTGGAGTACAGCAGTGGAGGAAGAACTCCCTTGGATCCAGGTAAGTTACAACATCATTGAGATATGATTTTCTTACAGTTTATTTTAGAAGGTCAAGCTGCTCTTGTCACTGAGAAGACTGCAGGGGAAAGCTGGAAAGATTTGGCAAGACTGGTGGTGCCGTGAGCTGTTCTTCCTTGGGGTAACCCAGCCTCTGCTGCTGTTGAGGCTCATTGTCTGGACAGTTACCCCCACAATTTAGATGGTAACCATTTTGTAGGCAAATGGAGTCATTCTTTCTCCTACTTTATCTTTCCTTTGTCTACATAACAGTACATATTAGTATGTATGTGCTTGGTGGGTGATCATTTAGAGTGTAATATCCTCAAGCCTTGCTTCAGATAGATTTTTGCTTGGTTTGTATGCTGCCATCCCACTTGACAGAGCTCAGTTGTCTTCACAGGGAAACTAAGCCTGTAATTATGACTTCAAGCACTGTATCATTCAATCACCTCACTTCTGTGTTTTTCTTCCATCCCACTGACTGTTGCACTACATACCCAAATTTGGAGAGAATAGCTGATTAATAGCTGAATAATGATATAAATCTCATTAAAACTGGTTGGAAGATAAAAGTTACTCAAGTTAAGCAGGTGGCTGTTGTGTCTGGCTTGCTAACATTTGACATACTAGCAAGTTAGTGGAAGTGAAGTAGGGGGGAGAAGGTTGGTAGATCTGATGTGGAAGTGGAAATAATATTGGGAAGAGAAAGAATTTAACGGGTGGCTGTGGTTGTGAGAAGCTGAGGTTGCTGCAGTGAAGTGTGCAGAGGTATGGAGGGCATGTCCCAAAGAAGGAATTTCAGTGCTGACAGGCACACCTTCCAGGTCTGTTTTTATGTGCTAAAGTGCTTAGATTTGTTATCAGCAGGAATGGTGGCTTTTCAGCACTTCAGAATGTCGTATGCCTTTTTGCAGCCTAAATATCTGAAATTAGAGGTGGCTTCTAAAAGTGTGAGCCTTTAGTTTCTCTGTGCTCCTTTGACCTATCTGTAAAATGGGGTGGGGGGAGCTGTGCCTACCACAGACACACAGGTACCCTGTAAAATGGCCTCTGAAATCAAATGCACACGCAAATACACAAATGAAACGAGAGAGCATTAATTTGGACTCCGGTATTTATTATTCCTTTAGAGAATGTTAGTGTTGTGCATGTTAAAATGCAGGGCTCAAAGCTACTGTGTAAATGCTAAAGGATTATATGGGTTTTGCTGCGCATTATTGACTTTATAAACTCTCTTTGCTGTTCCTAGGTGGACTTTCGAAGACAGGTTTTGCTCACTGGGATACAAACACAGGGAGCCAAGCAGTTTTTTAAGTCCTTGTACATCCAGAAGTATTTTCTTGTTTACAGCAAAGACAAACGGACATGGAACACCTTCAAAGGAGACAGCTCACCAACAGGAAAGGTCTGTCTGTGCCATGGGGCTTGCAACAACCTAGGCAGCATCACTGAGTGATACAGCAAGTCTTGTTTAATGTTAAGAAAGAGTGGAAAAAATGATGGCCTTTGGAGCCTTAGTAGGTACAGCTCGAAGCCCCAAAGGGCATTAACCAAACTGATGAAATTCAGACTAGATGACAAATTGTAAGGTGGGGAGCTACCTGCACTGTGGTTTGGATTGGCCTTGTGACCTTGACTGTGTGGAGGCTGGCTTTCTCACAGGCATCTCTCTCTACAATTATTTCCTAAGCCCAGGGCAGCTTTTTTGAAGGAAGCGGGAAGCTGAAGTAAAAATCAGGCCCTTAGCTCCTTTTGGGATTAGATTCTGCTTCTCACCCCTTCCTTTGATCTGCCCCAGCAGCTGAGTGTTGAGCTGTCTGATTTGCCTGCAGAAGGCCTGTGTGGTGAGTGTGGTTGTATGCTGAAAGAGGTTCATCTGGTGCCCAGCTGCTCCCTTCAATTTACCCTGAGGTTTCTGTGATACAGCTCCCAAATGGAAAGCCTGTTGTCTTTTACCTCTCCTTTTGCCCCTTTGCTCGTGTATTCTTACAGACTTACATTAAAAGGTCGCTTATTTAAGCGGAGGCCTTCAGACACTTCCAAATATGCTAAGATGGGACCATGAGGTGTTTCAAGTGGCCCTGCAGCATAGGGTGTGCTATCACTGTGGATGGGGCTAAGGGCATAAAAAAGACTACGGTTGTAACAGAGCAGGCTTTCAGCATCCAAGCTTGTGTTTGCATTAAACTAAGTATGAGTGAAGGTTTTTTGTTTTTTTTTTTCTTTTAAATAGATTTTTGAAGGTAATTCCAATGCCTATGAGATAAAAGAGAACATCATTGATCCCCCCATTATTGCTAGGTACATCAGACTCTACCCCACCGAGTTCTACAACAGGCCTACTCTTCGCATGGAGCTTCTGGGCTGTGAAGTAGATGGTAAGGATTGGCCAAGTGCTGACACTTTCATTCTGACCTAATTTTTTTTTACCTCATATTTTAATATTAAGTATTTTACCTAATACTTTAAATGAAGCTAAAACTGTGGGTCTTCTCCATTCCAATGCTTGTGGCACCTTGGGTGTGCTGGAGATGACACGGTGCTCCTCTGAACAGGTTGCTCTTTGCCCCTTGGAATGGAAAGTGGAGAGATCAAGAACACCCAGATAACAGCCTCATCTACTAAGACATCCTGGTTTAACACGTGGGACGCTTCACTTGCTCGTCTCAATCAGAGTGGAAAGATGAACGCCTGGCGAGCCAAGGTAACAAGGCAAAAACATGGAAGGCAGCAGGGACAGCTGGTTAATAAATTCGTGCTGCCTGTGTGGTCATGCTCTGTCCAGTGCTGAGCGTGATAGGGTCACTTCACACCCATCCTTTGGGAAGAGCACCGCTCAGCTCTTCAGCAGAAAACTTGTTGAGCTTCTGGCAGCAGCAGTGAAATACTTTGAGAGATGGATGATCTCCTCTGGGCCGCAGTCTGCAGAACTTCCCTGTGGGAATAGCCCATTTTAATTTCAAGAGATGAGTGTAATTTGAATATTTGTCTCAAAGAGGTTAAAGAAATCCATTCTAGGTTGGCTTATAGGCAGTGCAGCCTAGTGGATCTGGGGGTGGGTGACCCTTCAGCAAGGCATGTGAACTTCTGTGTCTTTGAAATGGAGCTGCATTTCTTCACAAAGCACCTCGAGATTTGCTGGAAGCTGCTCTTTTGTATAAGCATTTGGTGTTAGTATTATGTTTTAATACTGGAGGTAAATCTCTGGTATATTTTATTATGTATTGAAAATTAAAGTGTAAATCTTAAGACTCCAAATACTCTACCTGCAGTGATGAAGTTAATTATTATATAGGTCACTAAGAGTGCTTGTGACTTGCCTCAGCTTTACTCTTCTGGCCTTCTTTGATACGGTTCTGATGCATTTTTAACTACCTGTAAAAAAGATTTTTCACTTAAGCGAATGCAGACATAGACATGTTTGCTAATACACAAACTTCTCTATCAATTGTAGTGGAACAACAACCAACAGTGGCTGCAAATCGATCTCCTCACAGCTAAGAAGATCACTGCTATTGCCACGCAGGGGGTCACGTCCATGTCAGCCGAAAACTTTGTGAAAACCTATGTTCTTCTGTACAGCAACGAAGGCTCCGAGTGGAAATCCTACACAGAGGGTTCAAGCTCAGTGCCAAAGGTATCACTGTCAGCCCAGGCAATTGAATTGTTGTTTGGTTTTAGCTGCTAGACACAGTCAAGGCTCAAAGGCAGAATGCGAGCCAAACTGATATTCTCACTGGACTGTAAAGTGTCAGGGAGCTGGGGTTACTACAGATAATGTCACAGTATCCATCTGATTTTAGCAATCATAATCATAATAAAAGGAACAAATGCTGTATCTGCAGAGAATGCAGCCAACAATGTGATAAAAGGAGCTGACACTGCTTGTAAAGGAGGACATTTAGTTTGAAGGCACAAGGACATTTAATTGGGGTGACCAATGGATCCTCCAGGGCCTCTTTTAAGTTTTTGTTTTTTTTTTTCTGCCCTGATTTTTTAAGTGAAATTAATGTTAGTGAGCAGTATTGCTATAGCAGAGCTGGGGAACTTCAGATACCCACGGAGCAGACACAGTACTTTGTACTTTTTCCCATATTACCTTACACCAGCCTAACTCACAAGGGCTATTAGCAGCAGTAAAATAAGGGAAGTTTGGGGGTTTGAAATTAGAATGGCAAATTTTCTGGTGTGGATGGAAACAGAAGCTGTTTAATCCATTCAGACTCAGCTATTGCTAGCTGTAGCATGGCCTGAACTACTTTTAACCCAGCCTGTTAGGAAGAGACTTGTTGTAGTCTTGTTGAAAACCAGAAATGAGCCAGTCCATCTACCCTGGGTGTGACTAATGCAACAGCTTGGAACTGTTGGAAAGAGAAAAGGCAGGATTTTTTCAAGTGCCACCTTTTAACCAATTGTATTTGTGTATTTGCAGGTTTTCTTGGGTAATGCAAACAGCAATGGGCACGTCAAGAATTTTTTAAACCCGCCCATCCTGTCCAGGTTCATCCGCATTGTTCCAAAAACACGGTACCGTGGGATTGCCCTTCGGGTAGAACTCTATGGCTGTGATTTTGGTGGGGGTCTGGCTGTGAAAAGGACTGACAGGTCTGGGAGCTCTTAACCTGCCAGCAGTCATCATGCAGAACAAGATTGTTTGCTAAGAAACCCTAAAAACAGTCATGCTTAGTAGTTTGGATGTGTGCTTCGTCAAAGGAACATGATGTTTTACCAGCGGGATTGAGAGATTTCTCTGGCAGGTGTTTCATTCCCACAAATACACAGCTCAGAAAACAGCTTCTTTTCTCTGGGAAGAAATAGTAGTCCCTTCTAATTAGTATTATCCCTTCTTCGTTATAACCAGTACTCTGTGTTACTTTTTACTTAATTTTAAATCCCAGATCCCTAGGAATGGAGACTCTGGCCTTGATCCTGAACGCTGACTAGCTCCATTTTGTAACGCTTTTGCAGCACAGACGAGGAATAGAAAGCTATAGCAGGTGGGTGTTCTGAGAGGGAAAGCCAGTGCTGATCTGGAGCTGTGGTGCTGCATTCCAGCAGTGCCTTGGTGAGAAGTGATTGCAGGGGTGGCCTCTCCTCCACGTCTTTCACCTGCACTGTGGCAAAGGCAGGACGTGTCTCAGCACTGAGGTATGCACAGCCCCTTCTCTGGGAATGTGTGCTGGCATTGTCGCTTTGGTTCTCGCATACCCAGCACGCCTGAACGCTGTGGATTTCACATAATTCACCTGCAGTGCCCCGGCGAGGACAAAGGGGGTCAGCAGTGCCTTTTCCATCCCAGAAATGAGAAGGGATCCGATTTAACCCGGCAGGTCATGGAACAGCAATGGGAGAACCAAAATGAGAATTCAGAACTCCGGATGCTCAGTCCCACAAACGCTTTCAGACTGTTGGGACAGGGAGCTCCCTTGGTGAAGAAAGCTTTGAGAACTGCAGCTGTTCAGTGGCAGCACAGCCTGGGGGTGGCAGAGGAGGACTAGGATGAAACTGGGTGACAGAAACATCTGCATCTTCTCTTACAATTTAACGGTGTTTACACTAATGGAAATACTCTTGTGCATAGATTTTACATGGATTTTTTTTCCCAGGATGACTACATCTGAAAATAGATACCCAGTCCATGAAGTCATTATTCCAACAGAATGTTAGCTAAGCTTTCAGTAGTGTTCTGGGCTTCTGTCCTGTAAATTGTTTATTTGCAGCACTTCACTTATCACACTAGTACCATTCAGCAGGCCGGATTTTTAAAGTAAGTTGGTCTTTGAACCTTGGATGGTGTTAGCCAGTTTTAGTTCAGTAGTTTTTAATATCTTTTTCTTACAGAACATGCATTTTAAAGAGAAGGTATAGAACAGGAGTGGAAAAAATGTAAAAACTAAACAAATATTTTCTTCTTTTTTTTTATTATGTCACAAACTTGTAATTTTCCACTGGAAAATAAAGCTAATATTGTAGCATAAAAGGTGCATCAACATTTTATTTTGTGTATTTGCTTCTACAGTAGTAGCTCTGGTAATAGTGAACAGGAAAGAAAAATTTTCAGTGCCAATTAGAATTAATTTCAAATGGTGAAACAGTATGAATAATTGCTCCATCTTCAAAGGTCGGCTTCTTAGTATTTTGTTATGGTGCTTAATTTATTTTTGTTTCACACCACCATGAAATTGCAACACACGGCATATTCACTAAAAAAAAAGAAAAAAGAAGAAAGAAATGTAAACTTTGGAATGAGGAAACCCTAGAATGATGACTCTGGAAAACAGTCAATATGCGCTTGCTGACTTCAGCAGAACCAGGATTTTATGTGATAACTGTGAAATAATTTAATTTTTGGAAGGCGGTGATCTTTAATATTCTAAATAAGTAATTAGTTCTTTATAGCTAGATATATATATATACACACACACAGATATAATTCTATATAAAGTTACATAAATGCAAAACTGATTGACATGACTCAGTACATCTGCATCAATTTTACAAGTTGAAGGTTCTGCTTCTTCTTACTAATGAGCAGTAATTTGGTTAGCCAGGGTCAGCTGTCCTGCCTGCATTTCTTCCCCTGCCCCTTGCCCATGCCCAGCCTCCTCACTGGCAGGGCAGAGAGGTAAAAAGCAAAGGCCTCGACAGCATACAAACACTCTTGAGTGCCACCTAAAGCACCCCTGTGTTGTTACCACTGCCCTAGTCACAAATCTGAGCCACAGCACTCTGTGATGGGAAGTAACCCCATTCCACTGGCATTCCAGCCTGCCCAGCAGAGCAGGGACATCGGGGCCCTGTGCCAGCCCAGACGTGCGGCCATTGCTGATAACACAATGTTCCCTTGCACAGCAGAGGAAGATAAGTGCTACAACCAACAGCAAAAGTCCAAACCGGTCACTAATGTGCCAGATTCTAACGTACAGTAAGGCAAAAAGTATGAACCCCTGCCAATACCTCACAGGACTTTAAGCTACTCTTTGTGCCCTTAGAGAATTGTGACTGGTGATTAAATTGACACCTTCAGCTATGGCAGTTAGCCGAATGACTGCCTGAGGCTCTGGAAAATGATGATTTATGGTCTGTCATTTTTCCACCGTTACTTTAAAATGCCTTTATGCTTCTGGTGGGTCTCTGTCCACTCGTTCTACCTCTTCTTTCCACATGAGCAGAACAATGAATGTTTAGAGTGGGCAATTCTTTTGTTAGTTTAAGCAATTTGAGACTTGCCTCATAGCTGTTTTTAAAAATAATTTATTTTTTCCAAATTGCTTCAACGCTAAGGAGAAGTTGCACAAAGTTGTTCTGGCCTTGGGCACCTGGCTATTCTGGCAGCATGACCAGCACAGGAACATGTACCTATGGAGTGTGCCTGTTGCTGTGCAGGTTGTGGTGAGTTGAAGTGTACAGGAGAGCTGGCAAGGGAGAAGGTGCAATGCAGCCTTTCCCTCCGTGCCTTCTCTCTGTGTGTTCGTTAGAGCTCCTTTCTTCTTTCCTCTGAAGAAGCAGCTTTGGTTCATCATCTGTTTTTAGTGCCATGGCAACTTCACAGTATTGGGGCTGGGAAGGTGTTTTCCCCCTGGCTGGGACATCACTTTCTGTGAGCCTCAGCCTTTACTACACAAGGTGCATGATTGATGTGTTTGGCATGTGCTGCCTGGGATCCAGGGAGCCCTTCCAGGCTGACTGCTCAGGGGAGCCCACTCCCCAAAGCTTTTCTTTCTGCAGGCTGCCTCCTGAAAGAGCCTCCTAAAAAGGGCTCAGCTGCACTGGCATTTACACATGTAAACTTCACTGCCTTATCCTGAAATGCAAACTTGAAGCCACCCATGTATATATTCCTTTCTCTACGGTTTTTATTTTTTAAAAAAATAAAATCTGAAGCCATGAATTGCTAGCTGATGAGCTGTCCTGGGACACAGGGATAGTCTGTCCTTTGAGTTCTGTGGTCTGATGGCAGTCGGAGCAAGGCAGGGGCAGTGGATGTACAGCACTCCTGTCAAGTGACCAAAAGGAGCAGCTCAATTTTAATCATACTTTTCGTACAGACATCAAATCTTTGATGGGGAACAGGCCAGTTATTACAAGTAAGTCACAAATTAACTAATGAATAACAGCAATATCAGTGATTTTTGTACCAAAGTAATGACACTGTGGCCACTACAATAGAAAAGCTTGCTGTGCTGTGTATGTCTTCAGGCCCATAATGTGTGGAAGTCACACCTGGATGTCGTTCAGGTTCTGAGCTGTGCTGTTGCTGTGGTGATGAGGTGATTATAGAGCCTGATTGGAGCTGTATGCAGAGTTAACAACGATGCCTATGAAAATCTGTAACCATGTGGACATTGTTGGTTTCTAATTAAACAGCTGTTTTTGTTAAATAAAAATACTCTGAGATATCCTGTGTGGATAGTGTTTTTGGGGTTTTTTTTCTATTTTGATACCCTGCTAATCCACAGTACTGCTGCTGCAGGTTGTTCTGAGCATCTTTGTAACAAAGAGATAAGCAATTTAGAACAAAACATGCAAAAAGAAGCAAGGCTTCAAGAAGCTGAGAGCTGCTAGCTGGCTTGTGTAGGGTTTGCATAACTCTGTGCAAGTGTCTTGTGTTGGGGATTCTTAACTGCTGAGCAGAGCAGGAGCACCTCTCTAATTCCAGTGCAGACTGGTCTGGTGAGGGAGATCATCACTCACTGATGCAGGGTAGCTCAGGTCTAACTGGGGGTGACAGTGAGGGAAAGCAGGTGTAGGTTTGCCATGCAGGAGGACCTTTCTACTTACATTGACCTAATTACAAAATCCAGGCCTTAAAGGAGAAATGCTGTAAGCTCCCCAGCCTGGCACACGCTGCCGTGGAAGACTCTCCTGTGCTGTTTCTAGAAGACATGGCTTGTACTTCATAGTACAGGCTAGGCTGGAGGGCACAGGGGTTTGTGTGGGTAGTAGCCCGACAAGCCTTCTGCACAACACCAAAAACAAGAGAAAAGAGGTGTTCTGGGGAGGAAAGGGGGATGGGAGGCTTTCTTACACATGCTTCCTTCAGAGCATTTTGCTGAGTTCCATTGCTGAAGGATAGATTGCTGTGATGTCAGGTGTGTTCTGAATTTCATTCATCTTCCCTCCCTGGGTGAATACAGGAGTCAGCTGTGGAGGGATGAGTTTCTTGACAGTGTGGGGGATTAAAGTCTCTGCTTGCATATGTCAGGAATATAAGTAGTGGGTCATGCAGGTATAGCATTACCCCTAGGGTGGGTTCAGGTGTTTCTCATCTGGTGCTGCTGAAAGGCTGCTCTCTCCTGCAAGTGAAGCAAATCCACGTGAACTGGGGCAATCCTTGCTCCTCCCATCGCATCCTGCCACATTGTGTGCAGCTGGGAGAGCTGAAAGGACCTGGCAGGGGATAACTAACTGGGAATTGATCTTAAAGAGTTGGAGGATGCAAGTGGAAAGCTCCGTGCAGGTGCTGCCTGCAGTCGCTACCGTCTGCTGTCCTTGCCATCCCCACCCATCCCAACTGCCTGCAAGAGCCACACTCTGCTCCCAAGAAAAGGTTGTCCCTGCTTGGAATCTGATCCCTGAAAGGGTAAACCTCTGCTAAATTCATTAATATGTGCTTTTTCTGCAAATTACTTTTATTATTTCAGGGGTATTGTTTATTATTTCTGTCCGGAAATCAACTCTGCCATGCCAAGGCTTTGCTGTATTTAGCAGTAGTTCTTCTGTTATATCAAAGATGTGTTTCTTGAGATGTTTTTTTTGTGTGTGTGTGTTGTTGTTTGGATTTTTTTTTTTGTTTGTTTGATTTTTTTTTTTTAATATTTGGTGAAATTTCACTTTTAATCATTAATTTTAAAATTCAGTATTGATTTATATATCCCCATTTATATGCTTATAGTGATTAAAAAAAAAAAAAAGGCAAAGCTCATGTTTGTGCAACAGCTTCTAGATACTGAACGTACTCTTTTTTTAAGTATGTGTAGAATGAAAAGAGAAGGACTTGAATTAGAAAACAGTGTTTCCAGGCAATTAGATACTAGCTTCAGATGCTCTAACTGCAAAACCAGTTAATGAGTGCACTGTGTAACATTGTCAGTGTTAGCCCTAATAAGGTACAAGGCAATAGCAACTCAGCAGCTTTAATATTTAAAGGGGAATGAGCTCCTGGCACAGGATAATTTAAAGAATTGTCCTTCCCTTTCCTGGGATATACATCAGTGTCACTTTAGTGGCAGTTAAAGGGCAGGGTAACAAAGTGCAAAATGACAGCTCAGTCCTCAAAGTGAAAAAGTATTTGGCATGTATGGCCAAGAAATGATGTGATGGGACATGAGAGAAGACTGACCGCAGCAAATCGAATGGCAGGGCTGGCACTGATCTTGCCAGGCTGCGGGAATGTCGTTTGTAAGCTACTATCTGTGCTGATGCTGTTCTTTGTGGAGGAGAACTGGTTGAACTGCTTCTCCTGTTGTGTTTGTCTGTTCCCTGCTCTCACAGCTCTCTAAGTGCTGCCCATTGCAGCGTATGAGTCACAGAGAGGGAGTTTTGTAGGATAAAGTATCATCATCTTTGTTGTCCTGTATTTATTGAGGTGATAGCCCAGGGGCATTATTTTAATGATGCACAAATCTTCCTAATCAGTTTACTGTCCTACTTTTTACATTCTGTTTGTCGTATTGCAAGAGAGAGATCTTGCTCTCTTCCCATTCCCAAAGGCCTGTTGATTTTTGTTGAGAAAGGTCTGGGATCATTAATTTTTTTAAAGCTGGACACTGGTCAGCTGTATCTAAAGGTTTTCCATCTTTAGGAAACTGAGTTTGCACTCTTTACAGTGGTTATCAGTCCTATCAGTTCTGATTTTTTGCTCTGCTAGATATAAAGTATGACCTGAAATGTTGCTCTCTCCCCATTCAGTGTAAACAGTGTATTTTAGAGCTGTCAAGTCTGTGTATTATTCTCCTGTCCATGTGCTTTTATTTATCTTTATGAAAAACTTGTGAAGTTCTCACTAATAAATCAGGAATGCAGCAGCTAGTTTAGAAAAGTACAAATCTTGGCAGTTTTATTGGTTCCATAATTTACCCAGTCTTTCTGGTTAATGCCAACAAAACTGCCTAACTTTGGGATGTTTTTCTAGTCAGCATCTCAAATATATGCCTGTCTGAAAAAGATGAGGGGTAAAGTACCTTAAATATAAAAATACCTCTACTCAGTATTTGCATAATTGTATTATTAATTTGTGGCATACTTTTATAGTGGTCCAGGTGAAAACACAGCATCACTGCCAACCCCAAAGCTTGGTGTTAACTGAGTTTGGAATGCTTTAACGTTCCGTATATGTTTTAACATCAGAGACCTCACAAATCCTTTAAACTAAGTCGGGAGAGTAAATGGTGAGGAAGTGCTTTTAACAGCTCATTGTACAGCATGCCATTTATAATTCCCAGATATATAAAGTTATCTACACATCGACCCTGGGGGCACCTTGCAAAGGTCCCTTTCTCTTCAGGGCCCCCAGTGGGGCAAGCAGGTGTGTCTGATGAGTGGGAGAGGAGGATGTGAATCTATTGTTTGTACCTGTACGTGGCACTTTCACACAAACACTTCAACACTGCCCAGCTTCATGCATGCCATTAGTCACAGCTTGGATTTAAGCAGGTTTTCTTTTTTTTTTTTCTTGAAACTGCATCACAGTTGCCGCAGTTTCTCTGCATGCTGTTAGATGGTGATGTTGCAAGCAGGAAAACAGGGGGATAAAATCAGTTTAAAGAGGTAAACGCCCCTTTCCTGATGCGCTGCTTTGTGGCAAACTTGAGGAAGGATTATACCATTCTCTCACTTTAAAGTTGTAGAAGAAAAGATCATAAAACCATAGAATGGTTTGGGTTTGAAGGAACCTTTAAGATCATCTAGTTCCAATCCCCAATCAGCCAGTCACTGTGAAAATGTAGAAATACTCTGTAGAATACACAGTATGCATAGAACCCATTATAGCCAAGTCAAATAGTACTCAATGATGGTAATATTTTGGGGGTTGATGTCTGTTGGTTAAGAATGTCATGTTTACAGCAGTACAGCAATTTGTTGTGTTTGAATGAAACTTAACCCAGGGCTTAATTTTCTGTTTGCCTTCAATTGTGTATGGCCTGGAAAGGATTCAATGTGTCTGTTGGCTTTGTAAGTGCAGAATCAGTTTCTGGTGTTCTTGGTGGAGCAGATTCAACATCAAATGGAAGAGTCAAAGTAGAGAGTATGCAGCATTGGTAGGTGAAGATCTGTTGGGTGCCCATGGCTGTAACCACTTCAAGTCAGGAAGATGGCAAGAAAACAACTGACTAAAAGCATGCTTTATTATTATTACTATTAGTATTATTTTTGATGGTTTCCATGGTGGCAAGGCCTCCCACTCTTGGTGCTTTCACCTGTTGTATTTTTTTCCCCAGAAACTTCAGTGTTTTCAGTGCTGGCAGGAGAGCTCAAAGTAGCTTGGAGGTAGCTTGGAGTTTAGACTAAAGTCTAGTAAAGTACTCAAGTATTCTCTGAAGTATATGGTTAGATCTCTACCTGAGCCGTTCTGGCATGGGATGCTCAGTCCTGTAGTTGACTGGTGAGGTGGTAAAGGAGCTCCCTGAGCTGCACATCCCCTAGGGCCAGAGTTATCTGCTGCAATTCCAGGCTTCTCTGAGAGTCTCAGCTTCTTCCAGCCTGTATGTGCACCTGGGCATGGAAAAAAAATGGTGACACGTGGCTAACACTGGTAAGCTTTTCATCATCAACCACCCAATGTCATGGGAGGAGAGCTGAAGCTAAAGGCAATTACCAGGTGCCCTTGGGGATTGGAATGTCACTTGAAAGACTTATGCTGATTTACTGCTTGCTCATTTTCCTCTCTTTTTTTCCTCATGTTTCTTCCTTTCCCACATACCAGCAGAATTCTCAGTGGTTTAAACCCTGCAATTCAATAAAGCAACCCTTCAATTCAGGAAAGAAATGTTTCCTATAGTGTTTGCTCGAGGGAAGTTATCAAGGCTTCCCGTATTTCTGGGTGGGGACCTGGGTGGTGGCATTTAAATTATAAAGAGGAATCCATGGATAATTGAAAATGGTTCTTTTTGCTACTGACTGCACCTGGAAGAAGCAGTGATAATGGTAATTAAGGCTTGCTGTACACTTGTGTACAATAAATCACTGTTGTGCCGTGCTTTTACCTGCGTTTCTATTAAGAAGAGAACAATGCAGTGTCGTTTTCGGTGATGCTCTGAAGACCACAGCGACAGGGATTGCCATCTGGACCAAAGCAATAGGTAGTCCCCCTTTCTTCCCTGACAGCTGCACAGCCTGAAACTCAAGATTGTTTCTCTTTTTAAAACATTAGGACATTGATGCAAACTAGTCACTTGATCCCCAGCCTTGGCTAATAGCCAGTGTTTCTCAGTGCTGCTTTCCTGCAGGTGGTGTAGCCAGGACCTGGGTTTGTTTTTTTTCTCAGTGACAAGGTTTTCATGTGCCATTTCAGCCTAACATCAACAATTTGTACTAACAACTTCCTGGGGGGGAAGGCTTAAGGTTGCTGTGAATTTTTGTTACGATGCAATCAAAAATGGATGATTAGGCAGAGATGGAACTGATATTAATCAGTCAACAGTTCCAGCCTGAGAAATCATCACAGACATCATCTACCCTTGCATTTTAACATCACAACAAGAATTTTCCTTTGAAGTCTGAATGTTAGCCTTGAGGCACTTTGAGGCCACTTATCCGCCGCCTTTCCGTGTTGCAGATTTTGGTAAAAATTGCTTGGGGGGATTTTTGAGACTTGTAAATGAATTTCTGCTGCTGCATTTGAGTCAAATATATTGTCTTGGCATGCAATTGAATTTCAGGAACAGAGATGTGAGTGACTTGGGAGTGTTTAAGTATCAAAGTTTTAATGGATTTTCTTCATTTTACAGATTTAATCACCACGTAGTAGGCATGTAATTGATTTTTAAGCATATTTCATTATTGACTCAAGCTGGGGGTTTATTTTAAAAATCAGTGCTGTGATATGGCCACGTGTCATTCTGCCGCTCTCTGCAATTTGTGTAGGGCTGGGGCTTGATCACTGGTTTGTATTAATTCAATGAATTAATTGGGCATGGTTTACATGAAAAACACTCTGCTGTCTAAAGTTGCTTCATAATTTTTGAGTATCTGAAAGAGAGAAGATAAAAGGTGATGAGTTGAATTTGCTAAAGTAGTGAATGAGAGAAGCAGAGCAGCTTTCCCATCACTGCTGTGCACTGACAGTGGAATGGGCTCAGATTTCATCCCCAACACCCAGAAATCCACTGTCAACATCAGAGCATGAGACAGTATAATTTTCAGATCTCAGAAAAAGCCCTTTACATCTCATCTCTCCATCACTTATCATTCCTTCTAAAACTGTACTGCTGGGTATTTTTCCCTGATTTTTTTTTCCCCCCTACATGGGTTTCTCCCACCATTTCTGGCACTGGCTGAGATTTTAGAGATGGAGGGGGAGGAAAAAAAACCCAGCCTATCGAATTCACTTTCTTCAAAGTTCTGGTCTCTGTTTTGGGTAGTAAACTGATAGTACAAAGCAGAATTTAATTTTTTTACTGTTCATAGCTTTACTTGAGCCTATGAAATATAGGTAGATAAATAGCAGTCGACGTCTCTAAAAGTCTTGAGTAAGAGTGAAAAACTGGATAAAATCATTTTGCGTAGGGGATGGTTTGGTACAAAACAGCCAGGCGAAGGAGGTTGGTGATGAATGATTAGAAGGAGATTGAGACATTTATCCCCAGGGCAGGAAGAGGGAATGGCTGGATGTAGGAAATGATTTGGAGGATTAACTGCAGTTTGAAGAAAGGGAGGAGAGGGAAAATAACTGACAACAGTTTGCAGCAATGATTTGTATCACAAAAATAATGTTTCTAACCAATGCCTCCCGCCCAGAGGTTTCCAGGATATAAGGACTGGAAATTATATCTTTACTTTGTTTTAAGTGAAGATAGGTAAATACAGAAAAGTACAAAATAATCAGCAAATTATTTGGAATTGGTACAAGCAATTTTTTACAGCCATGTAAATGCACCAGTTTTGCTGGGGGTGGGTAAGAAATACAGAAAACTAATAAAATCTCATTTTGTGTGACACGTGCAGACACCAGTTATATTAATGACAGAGGGGAATGTTGTCTGTTTTGGGGTTTTGACATTTTAGCAACAGAAAGCATGTTCCTTTCTCAGCTTGGCATCCCCAAGAGTTAAAACAGTATCTCATAGCCTGGTTTAGGAAGCAATATAAGATTTAGTGGCATCACATCTAGCACAATGCTTCCAGATTCATAAAACTGCATTGACTAAATCTTCTGTGTTCACACATGAACAGATGAAATTCAAGGGCATACACATGTAGGTCTAAGGGTTGTAGCACAGCAAAAGGACCTGTCTGAATTCTGTAAGATGTCTGCTTCACCTGCGACATATTTGTAAGAAGCTGCAAGTGCCTCTCTGACATTTACTGTTTGTAGTCCAGGCGCTGACGTCTCATTTCTTCCGCCTGGGACTTCGCTGCCCGTGATAGTTTTGAGTTACTGTAAGCAATAAGCTGAAAATTTTGCTTGTCGTATTTTACTGTCAGAAATCTTTCTTCTGTAGCCTTCCCTGGTTGTGTCAGTGGAGTTTGTGCAGCAGAGGGGATGTTGGCCCTCGGATCTAGTGATGTTTTCAGGAGAGCATTATTTTGTAATGAGCACGTCTAAGTTGAAAGGCATTAAATTTTGCAAGCTCTGTCATTGCCAACCATTTTAATTCCTGGTGCTAATCCACGTTATTCCTCTTATTTAAAGCCCAAAAAATCAGTGCTTTCTTGTCAGTATTTTGATGCCCTATTGTGTCTTTCCTTCTAAAAGTGACCATGGTTGACAAAAACTAATTGATTTTTTGAAGAGTAATAATCAAACTCACCGTTCATGAGCAGATTATCACAATATTTTAATTGATAGGTTGTATAATATTTACAAGTCGCTGGCTTCGCTTTCCTTGAAAGCTAGTATTGAATTTATTGAAGCCCATGGATAAGCATTAGTTACAATGACAAGAATAAATTGATGGTTTTCTCCATGATTTCTCAGGAGTGATGCTGCAGCAGCACTTAATCTCCTCTCAGCATTTATCATAAAGTGTAGAGCTTCTCTGAGAGTAAGTTTGTTTAGTAATGGTTGGCAACAGATTTAAGAAGTTGTTTTAGTGCATAAATAACTCGGGAATGAAACGTTCAAAAGGTTGGGGGGAGTGTGCTGCCAAGCATTTCAGAAATAATAACATCTGGAATCCCTGTTTCACAGGGTTTTTTTACAAGACTTAAATATTGTGAGCGCCTTTAGTGAGGTAAATGCAGCACAGACAAGACAGCGTGACAAAAGTAAGACATCGGGCCACAGGAAAAAAATCAAATCTTCCTTCTGTGAGGGGCTTTTATTTGCCTAAAAGCTTTTTTGTTCTAATAGACATCTCTGCCTAGGGGTGTAAAGAGGGTCAGGCTGGAAATGTGAAGATATAGATTGTTAACAGCTCTCTACTGACTGCCCTGTGGCATGGACCTGTTGGCTCAGGCACTTTTTTTAGAAGGTAGTGAGGTTTTTGTGGTGGTTCAGAGCAAGGACCTGCCCTCTGAGCGCTTCTGCAGATTTCTCCTCTCTGAGAGAATATCCTAGCTGCTGAAAAAGACTAAATCTGGTACTGTGGATACTCAGCTCCTGAGATGCTACTGCATTGGGTAAATTCAGGTACTTCTAGTGCTTCTCAAATCTGTGACACAGATCGAAAATAGCTGCCCTGAGAGGGTGTGACACAGCATGTTGTAGACTACTGTCCATTTTCTCTGTGAGTTGTACTGATTATTTTTTAATAGCCTTGTAGCTAATTATTTTAAGCAAAATTGGGTATATTGTTGGCCGCCTTTTCCATTTGGTTATCATCACACCGTGGCTTTCTCAGGTGCAGCAATGTCATCAAGAGCTGCATCCAAAGAACTAGCAGGTTTCCTAGCAGAAAAAAAATACATGTCTTCACACCTGGGGACTCTGGGGTGGCTCTCAGGAGCTATGACCTTGGCTGGTTACCCAGGCTCCTGATTTTGAACACATGCCAGGGTGTGATAAGCTGCAATGAATGTGAGGATGGTATTAAAAATGAGGCAAAAAAGTTGCCCTCCCCAGGAGAAGCACTGAAGGCTGGGGATGTTGCTAGGTACCTCTTCAGGGTTTTCTGACTCAGGAGGAACCATTTCCTCTCATCTAAATGGTAGCACAAGAATTGTGTCTGAATTTTCTTTGGGCCGTGAGTCTTCTCGTGTCTCTTTCCCCATCTGCTGCAGTTTGGCCTCAGTGTAGCCGGCTCTGTTTCCCAAATGGACTCTGTAAGGGTGGTGCACATCATGTGGTCTCCATGAGCCAGCCCTTTCCCTCTGTATTTTCAGGCATTTCCTTTGTTGTTCACTTTCTGCAGCCCTGGTAGTCACTCTGTATTAGCCCCATCCCTGTTGACCATAATGCTAGAATGAAACCTTTCTTTCACTTCAAATTGTTTATAGGCCCAAAGCCAAAGGGCTGGAGTGGATTTGTGACCCTGTCTGTGTAGAGCAATCTGTAGAATGCCATGATTTTGAAAAACTCAGCCGTCTCTGTGGGTATCTGTAAGGAAAAAAGCAATTTAACAAGTTTTTCAGGTGCTTCTTTATTACCTTATCATAGGTCCTCACAGTAGCTTAATGTAATGGTTTGAGCATATAAAACACCTGTGATAAAATTGAATTCCTGATAATGATTTGCACTGTGAGCCTAAGAGGATTCGTTTAAAGCCCACCTGTGAACCTTTCCTTCCATATCAGAGCAGCTATTTCACAGAATTAGTGCTGAAGCAATGCAATGATTCCAAGGGGCTGAAATGCTTCCAACCAGGACCTTGAGCTGTCTCCACTTGCTTCCATAAAAAGAAATGGGATATTTACCTGTCTCACAAATGGCTGTGAAGATCAGGTGTCTGGTGTTTAAGATCCGTTCAAACATAATTTTTCACGGAAGAAGAGAAATTAATTACAATTGCTCTTCTTTTTGAAACCTAGAGCCAGTGTGCACCCTCTCTGTCATTTCTGGGGTTCAAGGCGGGTTTCACTTTGCATTTTATTCTTTGGCCAGTTTATCTGTGGCAGCGTGTACTTGGAATTAAGCACGAAGATTTTCAAGTTCACCAGCCAAATATATGACAATACCAAGGCAATGGGATGAAGCTCATATTTTTGTGTTTTTCTGGCCGAATGCCCTGCTAATTGTGAGAAACAGAGAATGACATGCTGAGGACAGGTCACTGTGTGCACCAGGACCCACTTTCTGCCTGGAGGGGGACAGCTACGTGCAATGAAGTCTGCTTTGCGTTGAGGGTTTTTTTTTCCTGGCATAACTTTTGCGTCTGATACTGAAAATCTGGTCCAGCACATTTTACAAACCAACCCTAGAGGCTGCACGTACGCTAAAATAGCACTTTGTATTTTGTTTACATTCCTCGCAGAAGATTGGTGTAACATAAATTACTGGTTGAGAGATCCTATTTCTGTATTTGCTTTAGGCAGGTGCTCATTTTAGCTTTATAGTTCTGCAAAAAAAAAGGCCCAAAAACGAGGAGCTGTAGAAAGTTTTGAGCAGCAAAAAAGCATTACTCTATATTGTTGCCTTTAGCCCAAGCAGGCACCCTGTCTGTACACCGATTTTGCTGGCTCAGTCTGTGACTCAAACTGGAAAAGTTCAAACATCCAGTAGCTACTGACAGCCCCGCATCTTCTTCACAGAGTTTTTTTCTTTTGATCAGCCTTGTTTGTGCTGGGCTCTTGCCAAGGGTGTCTTGTGATTAATGTGTTTGCCCCCTTGAAGCAGGGAATAACCTGGAACATCCCAGCTGCTCTATCTGTGTCAGCTTAAGCAGAAAGCAGCATCTTGGTAAATACTGAGTCCTAGCTTGTCCTGAGTAATGGCACTTAATCCTGAGCCTGATATCTAATCTTATCTGGAAACAGCCCCCCCTCTTCATGGACTCTGCTGCTTCTTGCTCTGTTCCAGTGCTTTACTGAATGTGCAGCGAGGTAATTTGCTCTAGCACCTTAAATTTGTGTTGGTCCAAGTTCAGGGTATGAGCTCGGGTTTTTTTCATCTTTTTTCTTTGTTGAACTTGATCATGCTTAAGGGTTTGCTCACAATGGGACGTTTTTGTGAAGAGTGAAGCCAAAAGGCATTGAATGCATCAGTTGTGTCCATTTCTCTACTTACAAGCAAAGGATCTTCCCCTTCCCTCTTCCCCTTGCTCTCCTTTTATTGCTCCTAATGTATTTACAAGTTCCTTTTTTTACTCCATCTTTCCTTACAGCATTCTATATCCTCATACCAGAATGTAGGATCACTGTCAGGCTCATAACCCACTAGCTCAGGAATTGTGGCCATGTGGTAACTGATGTTCATTCTGCACAACAGTCAAGAAAACCCAGTAGTATTTATGTAGAAGATGCTCTTTATTTGATGGCTTAGCTTTTTTTTTTTTAAAACAAGTATGGTAGAAAACTAAATCTAGGAAAACAAAAAACTAGAAACAAAACAAACCCCTCTAAACCGAACAAAAATACACACCTCGCCCCCCCAAAAAAAAAAAAAGGCAGATAAGCAAACCAAAACAAACAACAACAACAAAAAACAACCAGAAAAGGATCTGGGAAATATGTTTTCCCACCTTTGGTTTGGTCAGGCATTTTCCACCTTTGGTTTGGCTTTATCACCTCTTGTGGTTGCCAGTTCACAATTTGATACAGGGAAATCATTTCCCTTTTGTAAAGGAAGGGGATTTTCTCCCATCTCCTCTTCATTTTTCTCTGAGGATGGGGAACCATTTGGCCCTATTTTCATGAGGTGGGGTTAGAAAAGTCCTTAGAAAGCAGTGACAGAAGTGCATATGTCAAGGACTGTATAGATTGTGGACATCACAGAATGTCTGTTCCATTGAAATTCAAACCATGAGGCTGTGTGTGTGGGTGGCCAGAGATGAAAGCAGGATCTGATAGCAGAGAGAGGATAAAAGATAACTGCACGTGGCAGTTGAGTCTTTGCCTATATTTAAATTGGGAAATGTGTGTCCCTAAGTGTCAAGTGTTTGAGTGGGCAGATCCAAATAGGGGTGAACTGCTGAAGCTTTTGTGGAACTATTTTCTCAACATCTGGCAATATCTTGGACTTTCATACCTCCAATCCATTGGGCTTAGCATTTGTTATTGGGGGGAAAAAACCCAACAGGATCTTACGATGGAACTGTCTTGGTGGTAGGAACTAACTTTTGCGCTGGTCAGAATGCACGAGTAAAAGGATATAATTGCGTTAAGTAATGCTGGTCTCAGTTCTCTTTTTAATTTGAAGACAGAAGCACTTTGAATGTGTAATTAACTTCTTCAAATTGCCTATGATGCTATGACCAATCATAATCAATTTTATTTTGAAATTGCATCCATGCAATTCAGTGCGTTGAGTAACATCATAATCAAGAATAAAATTTTCAAAATACTGTTTTCACTGGAGAAGGTTGCAAAAGGAATCCTGTAAATCTTGTTATTTTGGGCCCATATAAGCATTACAGGCAAAGTTTTATGCTCTGACTATTCTGTGTGTTTTCCAGGTTTTTTTACTAGTGACTTTTTTTTTTTTTAATTTCTAACTTTTTTTGGCACTAGAAGATGTTTACATCAAATGTTCATAGGGAAAAATATTTTCAGTAAAAATGAGGTCTCATGAAGTGCAAAGAATTTTTATTATGTCGCTTTATGCACGAAGCGTTTGTTTTCTAAACGCTATGGGCATATAAACATTTAAGAAGTAATGCTGTATACCCACAACGTGATGTGCCTATCACTTCTTTTTGTCACAATTTCTCCCCAAGTGATACTTGCAATTGTAGAGTTCCTAATAGTTTACCCAGCTTTTTACTTCTGATGGCATCCTGGAGCGGTGATTTAATGTTCTGCCGGGACTAATTTCAGTGCTTGAATTCTTGGATGCTGGAACATTACTCTTGGTTTATTTGCGCTGCAGTTGTTTCACCTTCCCTTATTATGTCTTCCTTCCATCTGTGGGATAACAGAGTACAGTTCTCCTAAGGATAAGGACTGGGGGGGAAGACCCATCACTTCCCTGTCACAGATGCACAAATTATAAGGCTGGAGAAGGGAATGGTGATGAACTCGTAGGCTTTCTGGAGCACGCAAGATATCGAAGTACTCTGACTTTCATGTCTTAATTTTTGACTACATCTTAGACAATCCATCACTGGCAAGGTCACTGAAGTTCTGGTTACATTGCTGTTAACTTTTGCCCCTTATTTCTAGCCTGAATTCAGTGAACTTGTTTTTTTACCCATTTTCTTTAATCTGCAAGGTTAAAGACTCTCTAATGTTGTATTAGGAGCTTACGCTCGGTTGATTATAGAGCTGAATCAAAGTAATTCAGGTTGGCAGGGAGCGCTGGAGACGTGTTCTCCAATTTCCTTGCTCAAAGCTCTGCTGTGGGCTGCGTCTAGTTGGGTTTTGGATCTCTCCAAGGTTCAAGATCCCACATTATAAATCCTTTATCCAAATATACAAGGTACTGTAGTGAGTATAGCTTTACTGAGATAGGGGTCACCAGTCCTCTTTCCAGTCCTCCTTTATCCTCCAAGCTGTGGAAGACAACCAGGTTTGTCAGGCAGGATTTGATCTTGGTGTTTCCCTGATGATTTTTCCCGTCCCCTTCTTGTCCTTTATGTGCCTGGAGGTGGCTTTGGGGGAATTTCCTCCATAATTTCCCTGGGAGATGAGGTGAGCTCAACTGGCCTGTTGTTTCTTCTAACAGCCTCTTCTCCCTTCTTGGACAAGGGGACAGTTGTCAGAAGTTTTTGAAGATGCAGTAGCATCAAGTGGCTGCCCAAGACCCTCACTCATCGTGAGCAGCATGTCCTTCTCACTTGCTGCTTTCTTGGATAAAGTCCTCACTCCTTAAATAAGGTCTTTTTTCTTTGTTTCTGGATTTATGTCCAGTAGCAGTTGGGTGGATGTTTAGTCCTTTCTGGCCTCTGCTTGGAAAACATCCAATTCAATTTTAAAACCCGTCAGTTAGCTGATCTTTGATATATTTAATGTATTGCATTAAATTTGTAGTTTTCCTATTTCTTAAACAAAAGATTACTTGCCACTGACTTGCATACCTCAGGGAAATTTATCATCTCAGCACCTTTAACTTTATTAACCTTATAGTGTGTAATGTCATTGCCACAGATCTTGAGTTAGATTGACAAGACCATAAACACTTGTAACTGATATAGTCCTTCTTTAATTGCTTAAAAAACAGTTGTTTTGCTTATTCCATGATTTTTCCCAGGGCTGATTTCAGGTGACAAGTCTCTACCTACTTAATTTCTGCTATGTTAGCATGTTTGCTTTTTTCCAAACCTGTTGAATTTCTGTGCTGTTCAAAGAGTTATTCAGAATTGACGTTGATGGTAAAAATTGCTCCTTGCAAACTCCTCTTTGAAGGTGTTGCCCTGAAGCTTATGCAGGCCTGCTGCTTTAGAAAGGTCTGAATCCAGCAGCTTCATTTAAACATCACCCTTGGCTACTTTTTGAATGAAAGATAAATGTTATCATGATTAAGTGGTGTGACATATCTACCGACTTATTTTCCAGATACAGGAAGAGAGATTTATTGACTGCTTCTACCTTTTACAGCATTATTAACAGCTAGTCACTTCTGTTCGCTAATCAACAAGAAAAATTGCTGTGACTCATTTTGCTCCCAACGCAGTTTTAAAGAAACGCCCTTTTATTACTCGTTACCAACGACTGCCGATTTCTTCCGTCTCCTCTTGCCTTCCATTTCATTCCTACTTGCAATGCACCACCGCTTCTGTTCAGTGCCTTACTGATACAGCATGTAGCAAAAGTAATGGAATCTATTTCTGTGCTGATCTCCACACAGTGACATTGCGGGGCGATGCATATCCATAGACCGAATCTTTGTTTTTCCTTCAAGGTTTTAATGGCCATCACTTTTTCGCTGTTGAAGCCGTTCACTGAGTATCTGTGCCTGTTTATTCATGGAGAGCTGTTTTCCCTCTTTCTTGTGACAGTTTTTTTCCTGTATTTACATAGCCATCTTTCTTGATGGTGAGTTATGAGGTGGTTGGTTCTATATTTAAAGCTTTTAATTATCTGACATAGTTCTTATTTGTTCTTTGGTACATAAACGTTTTTGGTTTTGGTGAAATCACTTTTCTTAGGAAGCCTCAGACTATTACAGATGATTTTCTTTGTACAATGGAAATAACCATGTCCAGATCATTTTTATGAAGGCAGTCAAGATTTTTATATGCAACCAATCTGTTCTTATTTATCCTGTTCATATCTAATGCTGAATTTATCTTTGTACAGACTTTCAGAATTTTTCAAATTTTTTAAATTTGGAGGAAATTGTTCCTGCAATGCATGGCTGCATTGAAAAAATTATCACAAATCCACTGTGTGATAGTAGTTGTGAAATTAAATTTACTTGGTGCTCACCATTGCACTATCTCTGATGACCTGAGCAGGGTCTGTGTAATTTCATCAGCCACGATAGCCTGTAAGTATATTTCAGGGAAGCAAAAAATTTGAAAAATGGATGGAATTCTACTCTTCATTTTTTTCTTTGTACTCTGAATCAAAAGGTATAGAAACACATGCTTTTGAGTAGTTAATAAGCAAAAAAAAACAAAACAAAACAGAACAACTCCAGGCTTCGTCTTCTGATATGCTAATTCTGGGAACAAAAAAGAGCAGTGAAACTCTCTGTAAATGGAAATCGCAGACAACAATCGTGTGACAACAGTACCCTTGCCAGAACGCTGAGAACCATTTCTTATCTCAGCAAATCCTTCCAGCCTTGACTGTCATATTAGCCAGTTTTATTCTACATGGCTTGTCTTCGATCATCTGCTGCATGTTCCCATGGGGGAAAGTTGTGCCCATTTGCCTGTGAGCAGCTCGCAGTGTTTAATGAGCATCTGCACGTTCTATCAAGGTTTTAAAGCGCTTCTGCTCGGATAAATTGAGCAGTCCTTTCATTAGCTTGATGCATGCAGACTTGCTGTTCCTCTCAAATACAGTAAGGCATTTGAGGGGTTTTTTGGGGTTTGTTGTTGTTGTTTTGTTGTTTTTTATTTTGTGGACTTGCAGATTACTCTTTTTTTTTTAAGGATATTTTTGCCAGTGTTGTCATTTCAGCTGGATCTGGAGACTTTTTCTGGTTTCTGCATTATGGTGCAATGCTACCTCTGTCAAGTGCCTTTCCAAAGAGGCAGTAAAAGACTACATTTGTAAGCGCTTGTGTGTTGACATATTAAAATAAAAGGTATCTTATTGACTGTGACATCTGACAAGTTTTTCATTGAGCATATCCCAAAATAGACTAGTAGTATTTCTTGCCACTGTCTGCCTTAAAGTGGTTTTTGGTCAATCTCTTACAAGCGAGTGCTTAGAAAATGCTTAATTAATCCAAGTCCTTCAATTATTATTTTTTAATATAAATTAAATGTCACTTTTATCTTGCCTTTTCCGAACGTTAATAGTGTCAATGGTATATAGGTGCAAAATTGACCTAAAGAACTGCAGCGTAAGCATATAATGGGTAAATCTCTTGTCCATTGCATTTTATGTTGGATAATAATTTACTTTCTTTTTTTATGCTTATTTTAGACCGTCTCAATTTAATCTTCAGTTCCTCAGTACCTATAAGATGTTCCAAATACCGTTAAAGCTGTTTCCTCAAAAAATAATTTGTTATCGTGGAACATGATAACTTCAAGTATCCTTAACGTTAAGGACCTTGACTTAACTTTGGTGTCTCTGTGATAATTAGGAAGAAAGGGGAGAAATCTGACCACTGAGAAATGTTTCTCAAGGCTGAAAAAGAAAGTCACACAATGGAGCTCTACAGGCCCCGTGAGCCAGCTGGTTCCTGGGAATAGCAGGAGATCTTTTAGTGCCCAAATTTAGACAGCAAAATGCATCAGTGGTACAAGCACCATTTAGAAATCAGGCCAGCCAGAAATGGGAACTCTTTGAAAAATTAACTATTTCTTTTTTTATTTCCTTTGTCAGAGAACTTTAATTTCATGCGTAGATTTTCAAGCTACATATTGTTACTATGGAGTGCTTTGAAAACAAATAATCGTTGAAGATAAATTTTGTAGTTCTTTCAAAGAGTTTTGGAATAAGCCTTTGGACTGTTCAAAGTTTTCAATTAAAATTAAAACATGGACGGTTCTTTTTGGTGCCGGCAGGCTGGTGGGGACAGAGACCTCCTCTTTGCTCTGCCAGTCTGGATTGTGTTGGAAACTCATTTGCCTGTCAATTCTGTGTATACAGAGTACAGAGCTTCTGTTTGAAAGAATATTCCCCACCTTTAGTGAAGCATTAAGGGTAAAAATGCTGGTTTTACAGCAGATAAGATGGAGTTTGCATTTCCTCCCTGTGCATTTTTAGCCTTGTGAACTGGCACATGATACTGCTTCTTTCTTAATAATCATGGAAGGCAAATGGGAAAGTGTACCATGACTTCAATTATTAGAGGGCATGGGAAAAAACCTACTTGAGGTTGTTTTGTTTTGTTTTGTTTTTTAATATTCCAGTGGACTTGCAAGCTTGCTGTACATGTCTGCTGGAGAAGGATGTTCTCTAGATACGGCAGCTGCTACCTTGTGGTTTCATAGCTCACTCGGTGCCTCGTTAACTGAGCAAAGCTTCAGGAACCAAAAGCACGTGGCAGATGATTTCCCAGCATGGAGGAACTCACAGGCTGCTTCCTCTCTTTTGCTCCCTCCTCAAAGGAAAAGGAAAGGGAAAGATGAATTCCTAAGTAAGCAGGAGGAAGAAGGAGCAAACTTCTAGGAGATCAGTGATTATAGTTTTTGGTTTCTGCAAGTAGAAGTTTGCAATAATACAACTCAAGGCTTAATAGGTAATGATAGCTAAGGAGGAATTATTTAACTCATGTAATAGATACCTTTGTTTTGAATTGAAGATACTTTTTCTGTGAGAGTTGGATTTATAAGTAGCTCTGTTGGCCTGCAGGAAGTGAGAAAGGGAGGAAAGTTTGGGCAGTAGCACTGGAGCAAGGGGCAGCCTGGCAGATGTGTCTCACTGCAAATGTGAGAAACTAAATGATGAGAAGAAAGTAATTTATTGGTTTTGCAGCTGAGTTGTAGGTTGTAAATATGCCTGGTAGGCAAAGGCGGTGTGTGCATGGAGCACCAATAAGAAGTCAAACATTTATTGTCAAAGATTGCAGTGTTTAACCCACAGGGAAATCTGACAGCCAGGACTTCCCTGGGCTATGACTGAAGGGCTGCAGTGCTGTGAATCCACTGACATAATTTCTGCACCATTCAGCTCATTTCAGTGCTGGACCCCTTGTGCTTTTCTCAGATTTTATGAACTTGAGTAGGTGAATTCACTGTCATCCAGCCAGTTGCCTGTTGGAATGTGCCCAAAGCATAGTAAGTATTAGTTGGAGCTGGCTACAGAAAAACTCATCAAACAAAACTCTTCCACTCAAACTCAAACCTTTATTACTGCTCGGGATACAGAAAGGAAAAGGAGTTAGTTCAGTAATTGGAGGACAGAGCTCATAATTCAGAAAATCCAGTTGTCAAATACTCAGTAATAAATTTAAAATCCTAGTTTTAGTGTATATATATTGGCTGTCCTTCAATTCTGTGATACAGCTTAGCCCCTTTCTCATGAAAAGATCATTTGCTAAATGTATTCTGAGTTATTTGGACACTGCTGTATGGTACAGCTGGAAATGTTTTTCCCTTCAAACTGCTTGGGTGCTGTATGTGACAGCCCCTCCACTTTTATACCACAGAAGATCAGATACATCAAATCACTTCCAAGATAAAAGTAGTTTGAATGTGTTCCTGTTCTTTTAGAAGGCACATTCCAGATGTTTGTTAACTCCTTGACCACCAGCAAAAGCATGATATAAATGCTAATGTAGCAGAGTACTTTCTAAATGAAATGGAAATGGTCTTCAGCTATTAGCAGGGCAAGGGTTAATCAAACCTGTTTCTTTACACGTGGTCCAAGTTCCACTCTTAACTTGGCACAACTTAAGCTTCATAAAATAATGTCAATATGCTGCTCAACAGGCTGTATTTATAACCATCTCATCCTAATATTGCTCTTTATTTGTAATTAGTACAAATAGAAAATTATGTGGTGCTAGTCACTTTCAAGTTGATTTAAAGAACGAGAAATAATTTTCAAAAATCTATAAACAGATCTTCTAATAAGATAACCTTAGAAGAGACTTTTACTGATGACATTTCAGGCTGTTGCCTCAACAGTCCTATAATTAGCTATTAAGAAAGAAAATTCTTTTTGATTCCTGAATAATAGCATAAATAAAACTTGAAGCTAGTGGTACCAAGTTTTGGTAGAAAGTTTGGGTACAGAGTTTTCCTGCCTGGATTTCCTTCCTACTGAAGATACACATGAGTCTCAGATCCCAGATCCAGGCTAGCAGGAGAGGATTATTGATTACAGATGCCTTTAATCGGGTTGGTCAGCACAGGACGGTTGTGTGCAGTAATTGAAGGTGGGATTTAACACAGAACATGACCTACTCTGCTTTAGCTGTCATGTGAACATTCTTGATGTGCACTAAAACTGGGTGATGCAGCCTGCTGGATTTTCTGCGTTGACTTGGGGAGCTTCAGTTTGCCCCCATTTGCCTGAAAATGCAGAGGGGTTTCAATTCCTGGAGGTCTCTGATGTTTGCTGCGTTTTGGGGCAACCCTGATGGAATCCATGTAAAGGATTTTATATAGGCATAGTAGAAAACAGTAACAATTGGAGAGATTTAATGGAATTAGGCTTCATTTTGCTCATTTGCATGGAGTGATTCTCAAGACTGTCCGAAGAGCAGTCAGCCAGCAGGTGACAGGCAGATAGCTAGGAATTGCATCAGCATCTTCTTAAGGACTTCTCCATAAAAGTTCTAACTTTCGAAGAACTTTTTTTTTTTTTCTATGGGTGCATCTTCCCAGAAACAAAACACCGTGGAAAGGTTATCTCAAAAGAGAGCACCTGGACAAAAAACCCAGCCTCTCCTGGGCTGGGAAGAAAGAAAGGAGCTTAATAATTAATTTTTAAATTAACAATTAATGAATAATTTTTCAGAGATGCAGGATCATTAGTTAACTGCATAATAAACATCATGAAACCACCCTGACCAGGTGTCTTAACAACTTCACAACCTGTAGGTAGCTAATGGCGAAATCGTTGTAGGGTGGGTAAAATCCAGCTCAGGAAAAGACAGAAAATTCTACGGATCATTGCTTTGGTTCTCTCTATCCATTCACTACAGACCTTTGTCTCCAGGAATATCTTCGTCATACCTTGGCGGGAGAATCATGTGTTAATATTGTTGTAGTGTTACGCCCAGTACATAAAACGTCAGTACTTCTCTTTTTCACAATCGTGTCGCTCTCATAAAACTACTGAAAGAATCCCTGGGAATGGTTTTAAGGATCTAAGACAAACATCTCAATATTAAGGAAATGGTCCAAGTCCTTACCTCATTACACTGCCAGAATGACTGTTCTAACAGTTAATGAAGACACTTGTAAATTCTTCCTCATGGAAGTCTGTCTTGATTTCTTTCTGTAGCTTCTAAATGATAAAATAAGCTGGGAACAGCAAAATATTTAATTGGGTTACTAATTAAATGTCAGGCGTGGGCTGCCTGTTAAAATCAAAGGTTAACTGGCAGCTAAGAGCATTTATGACAGATTTCTAAATTCAGTGTCTAGAGAGATGCAAAATAAGGTAAACGTCTCTGGAGTATGTTGTTTTCCAGCCTTAAAATGCATCTTTAGACTTCTTATCGCTATTTCTTAGTTCATGGTACTGCCAATTGCAGAGGATCCCATATTTTCTTTCTCAATAAGTGTCCTTTTAAAAAGCAGGTATTAAAAGATAAAGTAATTACTATGCTGAGATTGCAGCCAGCTCAGGAAATTATTTTTGTTCAGATTCTGCAGAGGAGAAGATTTTGTGTTTTAAAAAGAGATGTTAAAATATGACACTGAATTAAAGCCAAAACTTCCACCCCCGCCCCCCCCTTGGACTCAAATGAGCTTATTTGCAGTGGTACTTGGGAATTTGTGGTTCATGTGACTGGAGAACCTGACACACTCTAATATATTGCAGAGCTTCTTTTTTGGCATAGACTAATCCTCATTTTATAGTTGGGGAATAGAGCACAAAGAGATCAAGGTATGCTGACACTCCCAGTGGGAGTTCAGTCCAGATAAAAGCTTTAGAGGAGCTGTTTAGGCCTGGAAGTGTATGGGGAGACACTGCTTACATTTCCCTATCCTGGTTTTCATCAAGGCAAATGAACCTTTTTGCCAATGTAGCATGCATTTTTCTGAAGAAGTTTGAAGGTCTCACATTCTCTCATGTAGAAGAAAAAAAAGATGTTTTTCTTTCCTGAAAGAATCTGTTTAGAATGTCTTACTTGCATTAGTGCTGATAGAAATAATGGTAATTATAAACCACTTGAATACATTTTGAATACCTACTTGTAGGTATGTTCTTTTATGTATACATATCTATATGTGTGTGTGTATCTGAAACTGAGTTTCCTAAAAGAGACATTGAATGGCAAGTGAGTTTTTGATTTTTTGCCTTTTTTTTTTTAAACCTTTTTAAGAAGCTTTGAGCCACAGGATTCTGGAGAAGAATTTATAAACCTCCACCTAATAGAAATGTACTGCAACATAATACTGGAATTTCAGTTCACTGAGTATATTTTTTAAACCAGAACAAAACCACCTTCCAACTCTTATCTTGTGCTGAATGCTTCATCACCATCATGATGACGGGCAACAAATCCTTGAAGCCCTTGTATTAGCTGGGTAGTATATTAGTATTAATTGGGTGAGACAGATCAAATAGTGCCAGGAAACATTCAAAGATGATATTCTTGTAGCCTCAAGGTAAGTTTATTGTAGGCTGACAGCTTTTTGCCTTTATTATGTTGGACTTGTGGCTAGTTTGTCAGTTCATCTATTGTTGGTATAAAATGGAGATCAGATGGTCTGTTTGGCAAAGGCAGGTGATGTGCTTTGATCAGGATCCCCAGAGATTACAGTCAAGTCTGGTTTTGTGCTTAAACACAGAGTTAGCTGTGCTGAGGAGTTTCTCCCTTGTTTCTGGCTTTGGCAGCTGATAGTCCACTCTTTCCCTCCTCTGTCAAAAACTCAGCTTGGTGACTGAGAATAAAACCTTAATGTTTCATACCAGTCTTCTCACTCCTTTTGAAAACTCATTTTGAGCAGCAGAGAGCACATTGTGTTTTTCTACGTGCAAAGTTGCTGGCTATCATATTCAATCAAGAGATTTTCCTCCTCCTTCTGAGCTGTGAAATCAGCAAAGGAAAAAAACTCTCCGACCCCTTGCAAAGCAAAATACAGATCCATGAAGGCACTTTCACGACTTTTGCATACTTTGAAATAGATGTGGTTTCGTAGTGAATGTTAGCTCACTGAAACTGAGCTACTTGGATTGCTACTGAGGAGTAAAGAAAACATTTAAGAATTTTCTTGGGTTGGGGGCTACTCCTTCATCATGTTCAGTTTGCATGTGCTCCAAATGTGCCAAAGACTCAAACATTTTTCCTGAGAAAGGAGAGAAGATGGAAGGATGGCTCCTTATATGAGGAAATCAGTTCTAGCACATGTATTTAGATACATGGTCATTGCATTGGTCTCCTTGGATGGATAAAATCTGCTAGCCCTGCACCAGCAACATTTACTTGCAACCCTTCTCCAAAAGGAGTGATTTTACCCAACTTCTTTTGTGTCTTTGTCCCAAAAAAAGAATGGAAAATGGGATAAGTCTTATTTCAGCTGATGGAGACGTTTCCTCAAATGCAATCATCGAACGGTTTGGGTTGGAAGGGATCTTAAAGCTCAGCTGGTTCCAGCCATTCTGCCAGAGGGGACAACTTCCACTATCCCAGGTCGCTCAAAGCCCCATCCAACCTGGCCTTGGACACTTCCAGGGATGAGGCATCCACAGCTTCACTGGGCAACCTGTGCCAGTGTCTTCCCACCCTCATCCTGAAGTATTTCTTCCTAATAATGGTGAATTCCGATTTTCGTGTCCACCAGAAGAAATGCGGCGCCTGTCTGCACTTTGGATTGACAGAAGTAGTCATCCTGCTCAGGTTCCCATGGCAGCCTGAGCATCTGCAAGGGATGGGAAACAAAAAAGATCTACTGAAAACCATTTAACTAGCCAGCAAAGATTGTAGTACCCAATTAAGCTGGCTCCAGGGCTCTAAGGCCATATTAATCTCTCTGTTGCTCAGATGAACAAAGTAATTTAGGCTGAAGATTTAGTAAAAACCTGCAAAGTCTGAGAGTTTTTACATTACAGATCGCTCAGCATCAGAGCTTTATTCCTACTGTGTGGTGCTGTACTTCACGTGCAGCCATTCAGCAGTCTGTTTGAGATTTAAATCTCTCTGGGGTCCTAATAAAACATGAAGGAAATGTGCACCTTAAGATCCAGCATGTCTGGGAACTGGAGTTTTTTATGCTGAAGTCTGGCTTTTTTTTCTCTCTAGGTAAATCTGTAAGTTTTTCTCTATAGGTAAATCTCTCTGGAAGTTCATCCTGAAGTTGAGCAAAGTTGTTGTGAGTAACAGCTCTTGCTATGAAAGAGTTCTGGTGTTTTACTTGAAGGTTGTCCTAGAGCAAATCAGAATGGTTTTGAAGGTTTCTTATGCCACCTGTGTGGCCAGGCTTTTCCACCTTTATTCCAGCCCACATAGAAATGCCAGTTGAGCCTCATGATGGAATTTTGAAGGTGGGTTGCTTTGGTTTAGCAGTGTGGAGTTTGTTTTTTGGCTTATAATGCTGAGGTGCAGGGTGGTACCAAAGAACAGACTGTCTGTAAAGAAATTTCTGAGGCTGGGGATTTGTAGGAGGAGTTCTTTGGTGTGTTTTTTGTCAAAATCTCAAGTAAGTTACCTGTAAAAGCAATTGCTTTATAATTGCTGCAGTCACAATTCAATGAAGATATTGCTGAAACCCTCATGCAAATGATGTGTGTGTTGCATAGACCAAAAAACTTGCTTTTTTTAATGTGAAACATTTTTCTGAGCTCTAGTTCTTCAGGTTGAGTAATATCTCTTTCAAAAACTCTTTCAAATCAGACCAGACTCTGATTCTTCTAAAGCTCCCTCCTATTGACTTGATTTTCTACCGTTATGTGAATGACTTCAAAATTGCACTCAAAAAAATAAAAAACCCCAAAACAAAAACTCAGACATTTTATTAAAAATCTTTCTTATTAATTTGTGATGAAGTGGCTGGTACAGGAAAAGCATAGGCTGATTTTTGGTCCATTCAGGCTGCCAGATGTTAAGAAGGGAGCAAGATTCATGAATGAGTGGCAGTTAGGGTCTGGATATATAGCACAGTTCTCAGTCTTGCATCTGTGCAGAAAAGAGAGAAAGATCAGAGTGATATTGTTGGCTAATAATGAAGAAGTTATCTGGTGCATGATCTCTGTTTGGAAGACAGATAAAAGACCAGCTGTTATCTGTATAATGCACACATCATTGAATTGGTAAGTGAAGCAAAGTTTGCATTTAAAATCGTTTGGATCTGTGATACCAAGTCTATTTTAAATCCGGAAAGGCACCATATGAAATATTAGTGAATGCAGGTATTCTTCCAACATATTAATAACAGCCATTTCTCTGTGTTAGAGTGCTTTGCTTATTTAAATTGCTCTGTTGTGATGTTATATATGTAGTAGATGGTGCCCTCTACACCATAAAGAAATCAGATGATGAAGAAAGGAGGGATTTGTCACCTGTTCATTAGAGAAACATCACAGGTCTAAGTTCAGACGGGAATGTAAAGTGAACTTCTCATGATTAGTAAGGTCCGGCTGTTGTTACTTGACAGTGGGCTCACATGCCAAAAGGGTAAAAATGTTAGAATTTGGAAAGGTTCTTTCTACCTGCAGGAAAGCATGACAAACAAGGATTACAGCATACCACATATTTAATTGCATTTACCATGACATCTAGCAGATGCTGGAGAAAACAGGGTCAATAGTTTTGTGTCCTGAGGGAAGGTCAGCTCACACCAGATGTACCAGTTTTCTTCCCCTTCTTATATAATAAAAAAAATGTGCAGTGAATTGATTTAAATCTTACTTGAGTCTCCCTAGAGAAGTATGTATGCACTAGCATTTCAGCTTTACTGACAATATAGGTACCATTCATTTACCCAAACTCATTCCACCATGCTCATGAGGTAATCTTATTCGGAAAGAACAAGCCATTAGGAGGAAAGTTTGTGTGTGGAAGCATAATGCTTCTGAATGGGGTATACAGAGACTTTTGCTGGTAATCACTGGGGAGTCTAAAATAGGAAATAATGCAATTTTGCCAGTTATATTTTTACATTATTTACTTAATCAAAAATGCAAAGCTTGAGTTAAGCTTGGATACAAGGTTAGACACAAGAATGAAAATCACCTTTATAGGAGAATATAAAGTGTGGCATGATGTGCTGTGTGAAATGTCATTACTGTAGCACTGGGAAGAAAAATGTATACTTTAGAGGGAGAATCAAAGTTGATGGATGGTGTGTTACCAAAGATGAATTTTGATACCTGCCTATCTTTTGATCTCAAATAAACCATCTACTCAATTCTGAGTTTGTTTAATCCTTACTTTATAGGCATGTTTTCTGCTAGGTAGCTCAAGCTCTATCTTAAAAATGGCAGTGGCTTAAGAAAAGAGATAATTAATGTGTTCACCTTCCAAATTTCAGACTGCTGAAAATGGAGAAAGTTGCTATATCTCTGCTCACGTGAAAGTTAAATCTGCTGGATGCTGTCAAACATTTAAATTGATAAAAGAATAATTTTACAGATGGGCCCATCATTTTTTGGGTACCACCTGAGAACTCACTGTTATGCAGAGGTCAGCCGTATGCATAGAAATGTGTAGTCACTTGGTGCTTTGGAAGAGATTTCCTGGAGAAACTGTTTATTAACTCTGTGGTGTGGTTTGCAGCCTTGTACTGCTGAACACACAGAGCAAGTGGTTATCAAAGAGAGGGCATTGCAAGGTCATGAAATTCCTTTCCGTGCTGGGTAATCGCAGCTTTTGTGGATAACCAGTTGCCCTGTACTCTCAGCCTTGCAGCAGGGTAAATTACAGGATCCCTGCAGGCGCAGTTACTGATTTTGGCGTGTCACGTCTGCAGGCCAATTATTTACTTACAGCAAACACAGGGTGTGTAGTTGGCTATTGATGGGTGCCTGTCCCCTTCCTTCTGGCATCACCAAAATGCTAGGATGGCAAGATCCTGCCTTTGTCTCCTTTCTGAAAGAGTGGCTGTACCTCAAGCGTTTGGTCTTGTTTTTGTTTACGCCAGTTAACAATGTAAGTGACGATGGAAAATTCTGTTTGGAAATAAATGGCCGTTCCTCCATGAGCATCCGCCTTTGATGGGCACTTCCTATTTGGTTTACCTGGTCTATGAAGATGATGTCAAGTCAGGTACAGTTGATGAAATAGTAATAAATAATATTCCCCGAGACTTCTGATTATGTGAACAAATGAGTTCAGTCATTGAAAGTGAGGTTAAGAGATGAGGATACTGAGGATCATCAGTGATCCAATGAATTTGGCCTTAAGTGTGAGTAGAAAAGCTGGTGGCAATAATTGCTGTTTCTAGTTTAGTTGCTTGTCTAAATCTGGGTTTGAATAGGGTTCACAGCAGTAATGAGAATCTGATATTTTCTTGTGGAATTTCAAAGTCTGTCTAGTTCCTCAAAGACAGACTGAGCACTCGCAGTCTTTATGCAGAGTGAATAGGGAGTTCTCATCCTCACAAGAAAAAAATGAAGACAATTTCTTTAAAACGTCTCTTTTTTGGCTTCTACAACCTTAGTGCAGAGGACATAGGCAGTGTAATAGGCAAGCAAGAAATCAGCTGCAAAAAAGGGCAAAGCAGAGCTGAGGTGAAGTCGGAAAGGGGAGGTTTTAGGAAACAAACCACAGCCACTGTGCATGCTCAGTGAAAAACAATATCTAGCTCTGCATTTTACTGCCAGGTAGCATCCTTGGAAGGTGTGACCTAAACTCATTGTGCCCTTTATGTATTGGTTGTGTTTTTGCCAAGGAAATTGAAGATAGAACGTGGTGACAAGAAAAGCAATCTTTGCAGATTGAATACTATGGAGTTTTCATAGTTTTGCAAAACGAGTTCTCAGTTATTAGCCTACAGGTGAAATTTTATTGACTGATATAGTGTTTTACACCTCTTAGAATCAGGGCCTTTCCCCATGTGAAATGAGGAGACCGTCCAGGAAGAAAAGATTATTTGGGGCTTTCCAGAAAGGGTTTGTTGCAAATGGAGAGAGGAGTGTTTGGACAAACCCCTGTCTCTGCCCAGGCCTCTGCCAGTGGACAGTTGCATTATTGAGACCCAAAACCCACTCTTGATTTTCAGGTTCTTTATAATGGCTGATTAGGTCTATTGTAACATGAATTATTTATGGAATAGACCAAGGAAAACAGACATAAGACTTTAACAGGTTGCTTAGCACACAGGATAAGCAAAAGAAGCACTACTAGCAGATAAACAATTCAGAGGATGAGTGAAGTACCTATATTTTTATAGCTAGTGAAGAAATAGTACAGATTAGGATTCAATGTATCTTACCATCCAGTTTCTGATGGGACGTCCATATGGTCCTTTCTCTCAGTCTCTGGGAGAGTATCCACAGAGATGCATCCAAACTTCCTGGGAGAAGTCCTGCACGTTTCCAGGGAGTGTGTAGGAGCATTCTGTCTCCGTGAAAAATTTGTGTAGCTTTTAGTAGTGTAAAGCAGTGTATTTCAGTCAATGATACCTCATTTTTTGTCTCTCTCTACATCTCGCTCTCCAGACAAAGATATTTATTCTTAGCTGGGGGTCTCGCCCTCTTGCTGCCAGAGATAACCCCCCTGTCAGGCATCTCTCCCCTGGGTTATCTCATCCATATGCACCAGCTATCTGAGGGATGAGAGGGAAACATCCTGCCACGGGGGATCCTTGCAGGATTTTCAGATGCTTCTTAACGGCTTTGTTGTTGCTCTTTGCAGCAGACCGGGGGAGCAGGCTGTAAAGATGTTTGCTGGATTTAATGAATAGTCATTAGTTAACGTTGTCAATAACACATCAGATAAACGCATCAGAGGGAATTCCTCGAGCGAATGTTTCTCACTGCAAAAACCTGCCACGTCTTCTCAATTCCACGTACAGAATGTGCAGGGAAAGAAAATTAGTTCAGATAATCTACTTACCCAGCCAGAAATATATATATCACCCCCAAAGAACTCGGAAAACGAACGTTTTCTGGTATACATGAGTGTTTCCCAGATATTTGAGGTTGGTTTTTCTTTGTTTGGTAGGAAAAGTTTTCAATCTTTTAGTGACAGTTTTCCCACGCTTTTCAGCTGTACTTGATGAGGACTTTTCAATGTAAGGGATTTTTTTTTTTTTTTTCTGAGAAAAGAATGAACTACTGCTAATCTGACCTGAGTGCTTTGAGTACTCAGATTAGATTTATAATCTGACACAAACCAATTAACCTGGTTTTACTCTGGGCTCATAAAATATGAATTTTGCTGAAGTATTTTGAATAATTGAATAACGGATGTGGCTTCTAGATATATGAAATACAGGCATAGTATTTTGTTGGAGGGGGGAAAAAAGGCCCAAGGCTGCAGGCACTGTTCTGAGGTTTTTGCTGTCCAGCTCCGTTTTTGGTTCACTAATGGTACAAATATTGATTAATGAGTTCAGTAAAGACGTGACAAAGCTGTTGCAGCTGCCTCATGTTTGTTTTCCCTTTTCATGATACATTGAGCAAGATACGGAATCTTGTCCAAAAGATTATAAGTGATAAAAACATTACAGTCATGGGAGAAATGTACTGTGAATGGCATCTTGTAGCTGTGATTTCTGCCTTCCATCAGCAAGTAGTGATTGAATCTACTAAATGAGAGAAGGCTGCTGTGCCAGTTAGGGTATTATTGAAATGGATTTTGACATAGACTGTTGCCTAAACAGTCAAAGGTATCAGCAGGAATAGGATACTGGGTATATAGTGTATGTATCTACTCTGTATAATGTTTAAGCAACTTGAGGGTTTTTTTTTTCCTTGTGGTTCCTGATTTATAAGCATTTTCTTAGTCGATGTTTTTGATGTCTACAACTGGTATGGCTTCACTTGGTTCTGTTGTTGAAAAATGAGAAACCATACGAGTCCCCAGAATATTGGAATAAGACCAGAAGTTACTCTTATAGCTAAGCTTTGTGAAAACAGAAACGATGTAGAAGGACGTGAGTGAGAAAAAAGGGGAAACAGAAGGGGCTGATGAGAGGAAAAGTATCTCAGACAATATTTAGAATAACCATGGTACTGTGTACCTGGAAAAGAAAAAAAAAAAAAAAGGAAGTGCTGATTAAAGAGAAAGTGTCTCTATCCTTTCATCCCTGTGGTCACTTCACCTTAGGAATGGTGTTCTTGCTTACATCAGGGCAGCTCACATAGTAGGATTTGATTTGTTTTGAGTAGCTGCCTCAAAGCACAACCTTGAAAAGGCAGGTGGGTTGTGAGGGGCAAAGAAAACCCAGAGAGTGCTTTTTTTAAAAAATCCCAAAGGGCAGAAGCGGAGTCAGGTACATGGAGTGCCACCCAGGCCATGGAACAGCGTTAGCCTTTCTCTCTCCTGAGCGCACTCACATCGATCACACGGGAACTAAAAGCACTTAAAACAAATCCTATTGTGCCACAGCTGCCCAAGATTGCTAGGCTAAATTCGCTCCTTGGTTTGGCTCATCTGGCTCTTGTCTTCTCCTACCCCCATCTCTGCTCTTGCTTTTTACTGTTACTGCCATTTTTAACATGTAACTCTAGGAAGGAGCTGGAGTTGAATCAATCTCACGCCAGGGAATGGAGTGGTCCAGCAGGGAAGTTGGCTGGTATGGATGGATGCACGCCGAGCAGTGCTGCAATCTGCATTTCATATGATGCTTGATCCATGGGCTGTTCTGGAAAACTGTTTTAGCTCCTTTTAAGCAAAGGGAATTAGGAATGCTGTAAGTCATCAGTCTTTATATTCTTTTTGTGTTTGTGGGGGGAAAAAAGGTAAATGACAGATTTGTTTTGCATTTCTGTAAGCAGTAATAGCATTTCAAAAAGAATGCAGCTGGAAATATTAAGTGGCAAAATCCTAGTACAAAAAGATTACCTATGTCAGATGGGTTCATGTTGCATTCCCATCATTGCTACGAGAGCCATGATATGTGAAGTCTCCAAAATATCTGGAAACATGAAGACATTATCGACAGGAAAATTATTTAAAAATATATTAACACAGCTTTTTGTTAAACTCTGGTGATTTTTCTAGGAGGATTGAGATCTCCTTCACATCAGCAAGTGAGAAGCTCATGAGGCGTATCATTAGCATGTTCCTGCTTCTTCCAGATCTTCTTCTGGGCCAATCTGTTTTTATCATGATCTTGGACTAATCAGATTCTACCAAATGGTGGCTTGTGCAGAGAAGGTTTCTTCTTTCTTTTCTTTGTGTGAGTTCTGTGCTCCTTTAGCAGCCTAGGGATGGAAATTTTTACTGGAGCACTGGTTTTGCTTTCTCCCAGCTCTGTTTCTCTTGGGTGGTTGTTGGAGTGGTGCCTCCATGTTGGGCTCTGTGTTTGTAAGAGATCAGGCTTTCAAAGGGTTATGGACAGACTTGAATAAGGCTTACACAGGAAAGATTTTGTGGAGAAGTTTTTTTGCAGACCAGCAGAGCTATAAAAATACATTCACTTTAGTGGAACTCCTCCTTCAAAAATCCCTCAGCTAAGAGAACACTGAAATGGTGGAATAGGTAAATGTTCTCTCTTGCCCAGTTCTTATGGTCTCGCTGTTGCTCCCATGGGAGCCCAGGTTCAGCTGCCAACACCCAGGAGAAAGACACAACTTAGGAATGTTTCTAACCAACCTCCCAGTCCTGCCATTTCTCTTGCAAACTCCTGCCAGGAAAGCGTGAGGTGACACATCAACACCTCCTACTGTGGGAGGCTCTTGTGAATCCCCTTGGTGACTCCATCCATCATTTATATCTTTATATTTCTAAGAAAAAAACAGCTGAAGCTTCTACCCTGGATGCTTAAGATGATACTATATTTTGTGAATGCAGGACCTGACAGTGTGCATAGCAATCTGGAGTACTCTTTTTTTCTTTTTCCTTTTTTTTTTTTAATAATAATTAGCTGTCTAATTGCATGTCCAAGCCCTGTTGATGCATTTCCACTTGTACATAATTAGGGTTTATTTGAAATCGTGCTGGTTTAATGGTTTGTCTCCACTTTCTACAAATGAAATTAGAGATAAATTTAATTTGAAGGAATAAGGTTAAAACAAACAAACAAAACCCGACAAAACGCACACCAATCAAAAATAAAACAACCCCCCCATAAATTACACCGAACATATTGATCAATCCCAGCTCATGCAGAGCTGGCTTCTGCAAGCTTTCATCACTGAGAATTTGCCCTGAATCCTGTTGAACTTGCCTGAGTAGTATTTACTCTCTCAAGTAGTAGCTGGAAGCACATTGTGGAGCCATTAAATGTGTGCCATATTTGTAATAAACCCGCAGAACTAAGTACCAATTACAGGTACATACCTGCCTGATAATTTGTTATAGCCAAATTATATCCCACAGTATCTGCCTTTTTGTCTGAATGCCAACCACCTCATTTGTCTTGCTCCTAGCCTAGATGCTTAACAAAGATTAGACAGTATAACAAATGGTATCATTATCTTCCTAAATGAATATAATGGAGAGGAAATAAAATTAAGAGTGAGGCAGGAAATTGTTAATATGTTTATGGAATTATTGTTATTGCATTAGTGAAAATAGGTTTTCATCTACTTCTGACTTTCCTTTCAATTGCAGCAGACGTTTGGGTCTGACAGGGTCAAGATATTACTGGCTTTTTAAGTTGTTTCTATACAATTGTAGGCAGGTATTATATTGATAAGCAAGAGGTCAAAGACAGATATATTACCATAAAGGAAGAGTACTCTCAAAGTTCAGTTGTGATTTGCCATTTCAGATGCTCTGGTTTAAGATCCATCTGTAGAATTTACTGAGAAAGTGTAGAATCATAGAGTCGTTAAGGCTGGAAAAATGAATGGTAATACATGTCTTATGTGGTTGTGTTTATATTCTTCCTTTGTTCCTTTTCTCTGGGGAGAAAGGGCTTTGCATTAGAAAATTCACTGATGATAACTGAAAATTCACTGATCGTAACTTTCCTTCAGATGCCTCTGTATGCCTTAGCCTCCTCATTTTAACAGTGTCCTGGAAAAAAAGGGACTCCCCTGAGGTGCCAGGGCTCTCTATTCTGGTTTGGGAGTCCAGAGAACAAAGAGTGAGATCTGGAGATGATGAGAAGTTCCTTCCCTAAGGTGGTGGAGTGGTCGGTGCTTCATGGCTGGTTTGTGTTGACTCTGCTCTCAGGAGAATCTTTTTTCATAAAAAGGGGAGCAAATCTGCAAAGCAGTTACTTTCAGAGAAGCGTTGAATGGGCATAAAATTATTTTTCTTATTTGAGGATGAGTGCCATCTGCAATATAAATGGTCCCTGAAGGCATTGATGATCAAGGTCAAAGCCTCTGAGGTGCCATTAGATCATCTCACAGGGTTAAGCTACAATTTCCATGAGGCCATGGACATGTGTGCCCATTACAGCTGTGCCAGTGGGGGGAATTTCAGCCAAGAGTCTGGAAAAAATGCTCTGCATGTCTAGCAAGATGCCATAACAGTTGTCGCTGTTTCTCCTCTGCTTCCACCAGCTAGTTAATTTGTAGTGTGGAAATATTCCCATTTATTTTTATGTGACATTGTGCATATGGTTAGACCTTATGGGATGCTTAAAATGTATCTTTTAAAGATTACCTTTTGGCTTTGTAGCTTTTTTTCTTGTTCTGTGTGCTGGTGTTCCGGGTTGCCACATCTGCATATGGAGGAGGGAGGTTTTATGAGCTATTTATTTCATGTATTTCTTAACTTCCTAGCAAGGAGAGCCTTCCTGATGTTCTTTTGTGTAGGTCTTGAATTGCAGCTGCCTGTGATTTTAGAGGAAGAAATTGTGATGAGGCATCCACTTGATGTCTTTTGTCACTCATCAGGGCCCCGTGTCCTTGGCTGAGAGAGGAGCTGGTGGCAGAAGTTGCTGTCCCTGGGAGGCACCACGGAGGTTTTTGGGGATGTTTGCTGGAACTCAGTATGGCCAGATGCCACCATGACTCCTTCTCCTGTAGGAGAAACTGCCCACTCCCCATACCTGGTCATTTTTGGTGCCCCCTAAGGATTCCTGTCCCCTTGTCCTTCCTGATGCCCAGTGAAGCAAAGTCTTTGCTAGTGAGGCTCCCCACTCTCTTCATGGTCTTTGTACCCACACGGAATCCTAGTCTTGTTCTCCAGCCTCATGTTTTTCATCCAGATTTAGAGATACCAGTCTGTTTTCTCCTCTCCCAGTTTACATTTACCCATGGAGTGCTTACCCTTATGCAGAGCAGGACCAGCCTCCTTCTCCCAGCTGCTCTCCTGACAGATCTGCCTCCCCCCTCCTCTTTTGTGGACCCATTTTCCACATTGTATTTTAGCTTTCTCATCAGCAATTTTTTTTTTTTTTTAATCACTCTTTAAAATGAGAGGCAAGTAGTTATTTTAGGCTGACTTACATGGCAGTGGCTCTGACAATGGATAATCCTTCAATAATCAGCATTTGGGAGTAACATTCTTGGCAGAGATTTGAGAGTAGGAGCGTGAAGCCCGGTGGTGTTTCAGTGGTTCTGTGGGTTCTCACTGCAGCCCATCCTGTTGAGCTGGAGTTATAAATATCAGAGCAGTTAACACTACTGAGGAGGTCGTTGGCTATGTCCAAATGTAAAGCTGTAAAGTGCGTATGAGCGGGGATGTAATGTGCAACATGAACAATTTGCTTAGAGCCAAGTGATTGTTCTGCTGTGTGTTTGAGATTAATTGGCAACATCTTGGTGTATCCAAACTTGGATTTCAACAAATGGAGAGGAGGGAAAAGACCCACAGTTTTTGAAAAATGAGTGCTTTATGCATTTATAGTTGCATGGGGCCTGTGATTGCTGAGGTTAACAGCTGCTCATTTTATTTCTGCTGATTTTTCAATCATAAAATAATATCCTGTTCCAAGGAGAGGATTTTAGGAAAATACTGGAACAGATGAATAATATTAGCAAGTTACTAACTAAATATAATAGAAGAGGTATGCATTTCAATGTATTCAATTTTTGAGATGATGGATTTAGCGTAGCATTAAAATGGGTCCTTACTATTAAGCTATCAGACACTGAAAATGATTGCATGTCATATTATCATTTATTTGATTTCTAATTTGGCTTCAGACAAATTACCCAAATATTCACACAATTATAAAAATTGCATAGTCAGTGTAAGCCTGCTGCTCCCTAGGACTGAGTGAATCCTGGGTGTTTACTGGTGATATAAAAGGCATGATGTAGGCAGATATAAAAAATAAGTAGGCAGAAGGAGTAAGGGATTCTCTTTGGAGACCTTAACATTCTCAAGCTCCTTTGAGCAGTATGCATAGGGTAATAATGATACATTAATTAGCAAAAATTACAGCTCCATCTCACTGCTTGGAGGGACCACTTAATAATGTAAAAAAGCAAGGTTGCATTTTTTATAACTGTTACTTTTCGGAACTGGATTGAACAAAAGAATTTCTTTCATTGGTCTTTACAGCTGTACGTTGTCGCTGGGGAGGCTATCACGCCACAAATTCCCTTTATTGGGAACTTGCCCTAAGCAGCAGCTGAGGATCTGAAAATGTATAAATTTAGTGTGTCTCTGTGAGCACCCATTATTCTTCTCCTTTTTTGCAACTGAAATAAGCAACATGATGGAATTAAAAAAATGAATTTTTTCTTTACCAATGCAAAAACTGAGAACATGTCATGTCAGGTATTTGTATTTATTATGTCTTGCAGCATCATCACAATGTTTAATAAATATTTATATTTGGCGTTTGTTTTGGCACTTGCAAAGTCCATAACCTAACTAAGATCACAGAAAATCTGGTCATATTTTTTTTTTTTTATAAGAAGCTTCACATTCACCGCTACGCTTTGTATTTCAAGGCACAGTCATTTTTGGTATAGCTTTCATAGTATTTTTAGGAACAGCTAGAAAAAGTTATTTTCAGCCAAAAAGAGGAGGTGCACTGTAGCCTCCAGCATTCAATGATAGTGGTTGAGATTTCAGTACAAAGTGGGGAAATGGGCTGACAAACGTATGCTTATTCCCAGCTCTGTGGTAATTAGCTAATGAGCTAATGAGATACAATTGTTGTCTTTATTGGTTCCTGCCAGAAATCTAACTTAAAATTATTAAAATTGATATCTCCCCCCCCTAAAGTAATGACCATTCTGAAGAATGCAGAGGAGGGCAGAGGAGATGCCAGTCTGGGGAGAGCATGACCCAAAATGACAGCTTACGAGTATCACGATGTGACAGAAATATCAGATGTCCAGGAAGGATGGCTTTGTTTTGAAAATCATGCAACTAATGGCAGCATGGCAGTATTTTTTTTTTTTTCCTTTTTTTAGAGTTTTGCATTAATATGATGAAAAGGGTACACTTCATTTATCTGTTGTTAATTTAGTAGGCAAGGATAATTCACAACTTTGAAATCTGACACACTTATTTATATTTTTTGAAGGCTGATACAATCCCATTTCCCAGATGTAATGCAAGCAGGGCATTAGTTCAGAAGCTGCTGCCACATCCACTTAATTAATACTATTCACCTAGTTTAAAATCTGGGTGAGAATAAAGAATTAGAGGAACACAGATGTATTCAAGGGAGATGTCAAACACATATCTAGCATCAAAACTGAAAAGGCAGAAAAAAAAATCAACTTCATCTCTATTTCAAGTGTTTTCTTGGATTTTTAAGTTTTTATTTCCTGAAGCAATGCATGGGGGAAAAGCACTCCAGTGTTTGCCAGAGCAGCGGTAGCTGTACACTTAGCACACAGCAGAGTCTGCATTATTTCACAGCTGTTTCAAGGGAAAAAGCATTTTTATCTCTTTTTCTATGCTGCCTCAGCACAAAAGCAGTGCTTCCCATGTAGGTCAAGAGATCATGATGGTGCTGGTCTCTTTATGCCACCATCAGAAGTGTAGAAGTGTTAGCTTAGAGTCCCAGTGGGGCTTACTTTCTGATTTTTTTATTTTTATTATTTGGGCGCAGAGAGGGTGAATAAAAGGTCTTGTTAAATATAAATAGAAGCTTACAAAGCAGAGGGAAAAAAGTGTATTATAAAAAATACAGGAGCCGTGCTCTGTGTGATAGCTATGTTAAGCATGAGTGGATGCAGTTTTTTTCACAGCTGATCTTTTTGCTGCTGTGGGGTTTTTTTCCCCTTTCTCCCTGTGATTACACTTTGCTCCCTCTCCGGTAACTTCCACACCTCTTAGCCTTTCCTGACCCGTGTGATAGTGAAAGTGCACTGAGCACGTGGAATGCCCTCATCTCGAGTTCACTCACCCCGATGCGGAGCACTGCCTTCAGGTTCAGTGACAGCAGAGATCCTGCTCAGGCTCTTCCATGGAATCGCTTCCCTGCTGTCAAAACGCACTCCTGAAGTGTGAGCAGCAGCCCAACACAGAGTGAAAACAAGCACAGAGGATAGGCAAGGTAGGGGGAGAGACAAGATGGCTTCAAACTCTGAAAGACAGCAGTTTTGGTTTGGATATTATAAGGAAATCCCGTATTGGAGGGTGCTGAGGCGCTGGCACAGGTTGCTCAGAGAAGTTGTGCATTCCCCCCGTCCCTGGAAATGTTCAAGGCCAGGTTGGGTGGAGCTCAGAACAGCCTGGTCTAGTGGAATGTGTCCCTGTCCATGGCAAGAGGATTGGACAAGATGGTCTTGAAGATCCGTTTCAACCCAAACTGTTTTATGGTTCTTTGAGAAGACAGCAGCTCTGCCTGCTCCCTCTGTGTCCCACTCGACCTCACCTAAAGCTTTTTCATGTCAACATCTAAAATAATCCTACATGTGCCTGTGTAAACCAGCAGCCTTGAAATTAACTCAGTCATGGGTGGTGAAAGCTCAGTCAACAAGATCAGGAGTTGTGTCAGTAAGACTAGAAGGAGTTGGGGTTGCCTCCCAAAAAGGTGCACGGGCTGAAGCTTTTAGTCTTTCAGTGACACTGGTCTAGTAAATCCATTTCCTTTACCTAAGGCTTGTTTTGTAAGGAAGAATACTGTGATATTTTGTGAAATGTCAAGTGATTATCTCAGCGAAGAGTGAATATCAGTGGCTTAGCTGAACAACAACAACAACAAAAAAAACCCCAGGAGAATCTCATCTTTTCAATAAATGAGAGAAAAGCCTAAATAACTCTGTGGGCCCTGATCTCCATTTTGTTGTAGGAGCACATCACAAAGCTTCCCATAGTGGAACGTGGCTTCAAACAGGGACCTCGAAGTCACTGCTACATCACTCAAGCCTGACTGATGATGTCCAATTTAAAAAATTGCTCTGTGCATATGATAATAGGAAAATCGAGATCATATTAATGCATACTGCAGCGCAATTGGAAAATTGGGATTTGCTGGTTGATTCCACCTGAGGGCACAGACAAACTATTACAAACTATGAAGAAGTGATACTTAAAATGAGTCTAGTTTTGAATATAGCATGTTCAGGTCAGATTCTTTCCTATTTTTTTTAAGTTATTTCAGGATTTTTGCCTATGCCATGACTTCAGATGGGGTTAGGATTGCTTATTTTTTTCCCTTCTAGAAAAAAAAAAACCCAACCCATTCCTCCTGAGGTAGGTAAGATGAAAATATTCTAAAATAAGAACCTAAAATAAGAAATGTTCATGTCTCAGCAGATATGCCTAAGCCATTCAAATTACTGCCTTGATAGAGAATTTGCCCTAAAGGAAAACATAATGCTGGAGCTGGTCCTTCAGCAAGACTTCCATATATCTCAGTTTTATGATTGTCAGGTCATGATTTCTTTCTCTGCCACCCAGCAAAGCAGTAGTTTGACACTTATCCCTGGCTCCTGCCCCACCCTCATAGAACTGAGATCATTGACCCAGCACCACAGTGTTCACCACTCAACCATCTCCCCAAATTCCACATCCACATGCCTTTTGATTGCTTGTAGGGATGGTGATTCCATCCTTACTCCAGCCCTGGGGAAATGGTGAATGGCAATGATGAAGAGGAAGAGGAGCCCTTCTGATCCCAAATCATTTTTACAATGAGATGGTGTCAGGGTGAAAGTGACTCAAGAGTGGGGAAGCAGCTGGGGTGGGTGTGAGAGGACAGGCTCTCTTATTTTAGCTGTGCAACTCTCATATCCATGAACCCATGTTATTAAGAGTTTGTCATCAGTCTCCCCTGTACTTAGGGGATGAATAATGTGAAATTAGCTATTGCAATTTAAGCATTAAATGTAATTAATGTAAAAATGTAATCTACCTGCCTGCCCCATCTCCACTTGTTTGTACGTGTTGGGGTTTTTTTTTTTTTATTAGAATGCACCAAAATACTAATTTTTGGATTATAAAATAATGAAATTACCTGTATTCAGTTAATTTTAAAAGGGCCCTCCCGAAATAAGAAAAATGCCTGTTACCTTATGCAATGGGACATGCATGTTACCGTAACAGTGAATATACAATTATAAATAAACACATGGGAGTATTTATTTGCATGTATATATTTTAAAATTGTATCCATATTGTAAATGTGTCTGTAAATGCTGTAAATACAGGATCAGATGCAGGGAGGTCAGTTACACTGAAGGCGCTTGCAAATGGCACAAAT
>NC_053451.1:22372702-22427018 GCF_015227805.2 Hirundo rustica | reverse complement strand
CTGCTTTAAAACGGAGCAGTAACCATGGCTTAAGTTCATGTTAGCAGTCCTTGTAACTGTAAAAACTCTAGGGACTTGAGAAGCTGTGAAATTTGCAGCCTTTATGCGTATTCATTGTAAGGATATTTGGAAACGTTTGTTTGAAACCAAGAAAAAAGCCCAGACCGAAAACGGAGAGGGAAGGAAATCCATTAAACTTGCATTCTAAAGTCGTACCCTACTGTATCTGTTGCATTTCAGACTAATATTAGGAAAGATGTTTAATACTGCAGAGGACCTAGTTATGAAAGCAATGTCATGAAGTCATTGATAGCCATCTGTCATTAAAAATACAATAGAAGGAACTTCCTGAGGAATCATCTGCATCATATTTTTAGAGAGAGTCTGTTTTTCAGAGTGGGAGGGACAAGACTAAGAAACTAGAAACAAGCTTCCCATCAGTAGGATCTAAGTGTGGAGATGGGTGTGTTTAGGTGTTTACAAGCTCTGACATGATCAGAGTACTTTGGAGTGAATTTCTCAATGCCTCACTTTGCTTCCTAGATATTGAGATGGTTTTTTGGGATTTTTTTTTAATACTAAGAGGTATCTTTTCCTAATTTATGATAGGATCTCAGGATGTTCTGATTGACTTTGGTTGTTTCCGAGGTAAGTGACACCCAGCAGTTTAAATACAGCCTTGCCCAGAGCTTGCTGGTGTGCTACAGCTCCGTGATGTGCTTGGTGAGCATCCTAGGAAAGGATCACAGTTTATATAGAGCTCCAGCTGTAATTAGCATTTCTTTGCTTCCCTCGGAGGAGGCAGTAGCAGCGGCATAATGTTACCTTGTCAGTTTTGTGGTGGAAGGCTTGGTCTGTCAAAGGTTGTCACTGGCCAGAATGGCAAAGGAAAAATCCTGGAGTAATGTAAAAATGTCCCTGTGTGTCCTGTCTTTTGTGACTTGTGGGAAGTGTTAGGTCAGACACCACTTTGAAACACGTGTGAGGATGTAGACTATTGTCCCCAGGGCAAGAATATTTAGAGATACCTATGGACAATCTTGCCTTTCAAAACCACCACCACCTTTTGGGCACCCTTAGTTTGGTTGCTGGGTTTGGTTCAGACGCTTTATTTTCCTTTCTTCTGTCTCTGTGTCTTTTGGACAAAGGGTTTTTCACTTGAGTTCATGCTTTTAGAGGACTGAAACAGGGGAGAGGAGCGTGTGCTGCTTCTTCTGGTTCCACTGAGGGGTGCAAACACTGCAGCCTGTTAGAGGAGCACGTGGGCTCCCTGCTCACACAAGTTTAGGAAAGAGGGGCAGGAGAATGATGCTGCAGATGTGGAGGAGATGGCCTTGGACATTGACTGATGAAGAGGAGTGGCTGGAAATGTGGCTGGAAATGTGCTCTTGGAAGGAGGTGTGCAGTGCCCAAGTGGGTATTTCGGAAGGAGCTGCAGCCGTGGGTCACCTGCTCTAGGACAGGGACACATCTGAGCAGTGACAGCCTGTGGGTCACCTGTACAAGGACAGGGACACAGCTGAGCAGTGACAGCCTGTGGGTCACCTGTACAAGGACAGGGACACATCTGAGCAGTGACAGCCTGTGGGTCACCTGCTCTAGGACAGGGACACAGCTGAGCAGTGACAGCCTGTGGGTCACCTGCTCTAGGACAGGGACACAGCTGAGCAGTGACAGCCTGTGGGTCACCTGTACAAGGACAGGGACACAGCTGAGCAGTGACAGCCTGTGGGTCACCTGCTCTAGGACAGGGACACAGCTGAGCAGTGACAGCCTGTGGGTCACCTGCTACTAGGACAGGGACACAGCTGAGCAGTGGCATCCTCAGGTCACACATGGCAGAGTGGGACACCCCGAGTGACTCCAGCCCATGGAGAACTCTCCCTGGAGTAGAGAAGGCCCAAGAGACAGAGAGCAGCAGGGGAAAGCTGCTGTGCACTGCCCCAGTCTCCTGTGGCTCCTGGAACGGCTCAGGAATCACCTGCCGGGCACGTACGCGAAGTTGGGATGGGTTGTAGGAGAAAGAAGATGATTTGGTGCAGGATGAGCATGAGGGAGAGGAAGGAAGAGTGTTTATAGGAGTTGTTTGATTTTTGTTTTTCTTAAATGCTCCCCTCTTTTCCAAGTACCCAGATCAGCAATCAGAAGTGGGGGTTTAACAGCAGTAAGTTATATTAAGGAAAAATTTCCCAAACTAAGAGTTTTCCTGGTGACAGCCCTTAGCAAAAGAAAAATCAACCAACACACTGATTCAATTACTGCAGTCGAGTTCCCAGATTCTCTGCTGAATGAACATGCAGATATTCCTGACTTAAATTTATATCTCAGCAAGAACATTATTGATATTATGGTACCTTTGAGAGCTGTAGAAATGAAGATACCACTTTGAGGTCAAATCTTTGTTTTGATTTCTGCGTCAATGTATTTATTTAACCTGTAGAAAACTCGTGAGATGTAAAGGATTTGAATTCTAATGTGATTCTTTTAAGTGCTGATATATTTATACTTGTATAAAAAATATTCAACATAGAGGGCAGCTGTCAAAAAACTCTTATATCGTGAAACTAGATTTAAAATTCTGATTTCAAATCTAAGATCTCAGTCCAATTAAACAATAAATCGCAAGTGCCCTTGAAATGGATCTTTTTTGAGTCAGATCACCTTTCTGGAAGCTCTTAATTTCACGTTGACATAGAAATTTCAGTCGTGATGCTCAAAAGTACAGAAAAATTTTCTGTAATTCTATTTTTTCTATTTACTATTTGTGATCTTTTCAAATGTGTGTGCACTTACTCTCGTCTAAGTGTCCCCTCAATAATGGTGGATCAGCGATATTACTGGAATTTGTCTTTCCTTTCAGAATTGCAAACAGAAAAGTTGAAAGAATTATTTGTAGCTAGTACAGAAGCCAGCCAGGTCTCTCAAAATAATGTTTTTTGTAATTGAAACTGTATTGGCTGTGTTAGGTGGAGATGCTCGTTTGGTGTTCGTTGCATCTCTAAGACAAAAAGATTTCACTTAAAGAGGTAACTTCAGTTGAAAATAAGGTGCAGCGCTTGTTTCTACCCTTCCTAAAATTTCCTAGGCAAGGCAATGATTTAGGAATTGTGATTTCAGGGAAGGAGTGAGTGATCAGGCTTGTGCATGAGGTGGTTCATACGTGTCTGAAAAGACCAACAGGTGCACAGGAATGGCTGGTTAATGTAAGCAAATGCTGAATGCTTCTTTGTCTGACACTGTCAAGGTGGGAGTTTATATATACACATATATTTTTGGTGTGAATATTTATATTTTATATTTATATTTATATGAAAGGAAAAATAATGAAGGACAAAGGGTTTGAAACAAGATTCTTCTGTGCAAAGCCAGAATGTGCAGAAGTAGAATATCCTGTTGATTTGATTAACAGAAATTTGCAAGTGGGAAAACCTTTTCCCTGTCCCCAGTTCCCCCTCGCCCCCCACCCCAGTCTGAAACACAGTGATCAGGTAATGCCCAAATACAAAATATATAATGCAAGTGTCATTTGAGTAGGAGGGATAGTTGTATCTGACAAAGGCTGGATTTCAGCACGTTGCCAAGTGTTATAGCTAGTGCAGAATTAAATTAAATCGGGTAGAAGTACTTGAAACTCAGGTTGGATGCTATTATAATACATTCTGTATCTATGTGCTGTAATTATATGTAGTGTACTTTATCTAGATAACTCGATCATTTTGGGTTTTGATTAATAAAAAGAATTTCACCGATTTTCTAGATTAAAAATGTTCGTACTTAGAAAGACAGGAAGATCAGCATTGCAATGCTGTGTTGTTTTGCAGATTCTTTCCATCTCGTTTGGTTATTGTGCAATTTTTATGGATTCTTATCTTCAACTTCCATATATGTTGACTTAGAATTACGATTGATCTTTTTCTCACTTAACTGTAAACCAGATTCATGTGGCCACTTCCACTACCAAGAATACCTTCAAAAGATTTCTCTATAAACACCTAGGTGAAAATGCACTTTGCAAGGGTACTTTGTAAGCAGCATTTGTTACAATTTGTTACCCTCTTATCAAATCACCTAATTTTCCTAGAATTTACAGTAGAATGCCCTAAACTAGTAATTGTAATTAGGGCACAAAAAGTTTTTTAAAAAGAGGAGCTTAGAAGTGAACTGTTGCATGTTTGCTGAAGGAGTGTCTCTGTTTAGCGACCAATTTTGGGAGAAAATGCTCTGGGAGGAATGTTTCCTCTAAAGAGACGGGCTTTGCTAATCCCTTTTCTTTTTGCCAATGAGAAATGAGTATCGGTGGGTGAAAGTGAAAAAAAAAAAGTAAACCTGTTTATTAACAAAGCCGTGATCCTTCTGTTCCTTTCTTCTGCAGGGGGAAGGATGATGCCATCCTCCTTAAAGGCCCATATGCTTCATTCTGACAGGTACCTAGATATGGATGAGGTGTTCTTTCATCCTAAATCTTCTCCAGCTTCAGTGGAATTATTCTGATTGAGTCTTCTACCATCTGGCTCATTTGGTTTGCATGTAGCAGTTTTTCTTAATTGAACAGATCATCTTGTTAGTTAAATTCAGACAAGCGTGCTTGTATTCCTCAGGACAAAATTTCTGTGTTTGTGAAGATGTGTTGTAACTGATGTGTTTTCAAATATGAAATAAGTGTTACTATGCTGTGGTGAAAGTATTTAACTTTTGTTAATGCACCATCAGCTTCAGAAAATACACTGTGCTTTTCATGTAATAACACAGCTTCAGACTGTTACCTGCTGCTGTGGAAAACTGACGCGTGAAACCTTCTCAAGAATGCTTATCAAATGCACGTGAGAGTAAAATCTGATTATTTAGGAGTCAAGATGAACTAAGATACGTTTTTGGGTGCATTGACTAATGTTTTGGGATGATCTCATGCTTTTATTCTTTGTGTTAGACAGGGCTATGAAGAATTGGAAAGACAGCCGAAAGAAGTCTATAAGGAAAGGAGCAACATACTTCATCAACTGTTAAAGACTTCTAAAGAACTTCAGGGGCTTAAAGTAAACCTCCAGGTTAGACTCTGTCTCCGTTTTCATTGGGATTGCTTACTTACCTCTACTTTTTCTTATTGGTGTCTTTTAATGAGAAACAAATGTGTTCCTTTTAAAAAAAATCATTAAATATGTGAATAATTATTATTTTTGTTTATTTTGTTGATCTTCTACTTAATATAAACCTGATGGTTTCATGGAAAAATTCATCCTGATGTGCTGGGGCCTTTGTCAACTCAATAAAATAAAGAAACCAACATGAGAATAGAATGTAGGAAAAGGAAGGGAAGGACAGGAAATATGCAGTATTAATGGAGCTGACACACATTTGCGCTGGCAGCTAGTGCAGAGGATGTCCTTTGCTGTTGCAGGTTGGATCTTTGCTGCTGAATTCATGACACTCAGTTTAGTTGCTCAGTTTTCCTTTCTGACGTGCCATCTGCACAGTCGGACTGGATTTACTGCAGGGCATGGCTTGCCAAGTTCAGCTGACAAACTGTGCTAGATGAGCCTGAAGTGAGAGCTGAGACTTCGCTGCCTTTAACTTCTGGGTGTCATGGTGAGGCTGAAAGGGCGATGGATGAACTCTCAACTCAAACCTCAAAGCTCCTCAGAGGAAAAACCAGATTGAAAATGCTGCCCTGGATCTGGGGTCCAGATATTCCGCTGAGAGAGCACCTGTGTTTTCCCAGTAGTGTCTGTTGGTCTGGTGAAAACAATTAGACTCATTATCAGTTGAAGTTGGTCTCTGTATTTCATGCCACTTTAAAGGAAATTATTTTTCTGACAATACATTTTTATCTTCATCGATGTAAGCTATCTGGGAAAAGTAAAAGGAGAAGCTGCACTGCCTGCTTCAGGAGAAGTACTAGTGGTGTGTATCAGTCCTGTGCTATATTATATTATGATGTTATATTGTCCTGTGTTCCAGCCTTCTCTGGTTTTAATTAATCAACCCTTTGATCTTTGGGGTTTTGGGTTCGGGAGTTGGGTTTAGTTTTGAGGGGTTTTTTGAGTGCTTTATCACTGTTATAGTAGGCTTTTTCTTACTTTGTAGAGAAATGGGCTTCTCCTTGTAGCAAATTGATTTTAGCTTGTAGCACGGTTGGAGGTAGTATTCAGCAAAATCACACTGTGAAATATTATAGGCTTAACACTACGGAGATCCTGATGTGGGCAAAGAGCTGTGCTATTATCTTCTGTACACACACAGACTTCCTGGGTCATAAAATTCTAATGCTTTTAGTCATTTGTCTGTTTCTAAATCTGCTTATTGTATTTACCTCCCATTTAGTATCTGAAAGTGCAGGCTGTGTGCAGCTTTTTGTGTTTGAGTTGCAGTAAAAGAAAAGTCAGACTATTCTTCCAATTTTCTCAAGGGGTAATGTCTGCAATTCACCAGGACTATTTTATGAACGAGGGCCAAATACTTTCACAGATTAATAATAATAAGGATCTCTTTAATAGAGGGTTTTTTTTTGTTGCTATCAGTCTTTAAATAATGATGAAGCATCAACCCAAACTGATGTGCAGAAACTTCTGGAGCTGGGCCAAAACCAAAGGTGAGACCCTCACTTCCTTCCTTCACTTTTTATTTCCTGACTAAAAACTGTCAGTACTAGCAAATTCCACCTTTCCTTTTACTATATAGATAAACACTGCTGCATTCCAGAGTCTGCTGATTGTGACAGTAAAATAAAGGCAGGAAATAGTCTTTTTGAAACAAATCGTGGATTTGCTGATATTGAACATAGGCTAGGAAAAGGTATTAAAACGGTATGGCGAGATATCTGCTAAAGAAAGGCTTTTTGAATTTTGAAGGAAGATTCAGTCATCCTTAAAAGTATTTTAAGTATTCAATAAATTCAGAATTTCTAGAAAATTAAATTACTTAAGCGTCTAAATCTCTAAGTTTGGAGGTGATGACATTTATTCAGACCTCTCAATCAAATGTTTATGTGTGCAAACATATGTGTTTATGTGAACTCAAAATCACTGGTCCATGTGCAAACAGGAATACTTGCGCTGGACATTTGTGATGAATGGAGTTAGGAGGAGAAAGAGGTACTAATTTCAAATTATTCATCGAGCACTTAAAAAATGAGTTCCCGTGGCTGGGAATGCAAGTTCCCAAGCTAGTGCTTTGTCTCAGTTTCCCTAGTGCTTCATTACAAGTAAGAATCCTCATTCTGTCTCTTAATTCTCAAAATTCAGACCGGCAAATGGCAACATCAATACAATTTTAATAGCAAGAAAACATAACAAATATAGTGGCCACTTTTGCTGGACAAACAATATATAATGAGTGCATCTATACTTCATATTTTTCCCTAGGGAAAATGTTTAGTAAGAAGCTTTATGAAGTTCATACTTCCTTCATCGTTAAAAATGCAGTAATTAAATTCCATGGCCGTCTTACGTCCACGCTCACTGTGGAAATGCACACGAAATTGCGTTGCTGCGTAGAAACCTTGCGAGAAAATGACCTTCATGCCTTAAATACCCAATATGTAAGGTCCACCATACAATCCCAGTAGAATTTCTGATTTTTACTGTTAAATGTAACGTGAATCTTTCAGGTATTCCTGGCAAATCTGTTAAGTTACAGAGGCAAGACTTTAGCTGATGCCCTCTTTAAGTGCTTAGGTGGCTTGGATGTGACTGAAGGCGTACATCTCGGCATCACAGATTTCCTTCGCGCGGACGAAATCCTTCGTCGTACACGAACGCAGTTTTGTGCTGGTTTGTCTGTTGTGCAACTTTCCTTTATGAAATCGAGACGTGAATTGCTTAAAAGTAGTAATGGACTGGTTAGTAAATAGATCTTAGGTGCAGATGGGGAAATGGAGTGTGCTAAAAGGAAATTTGATTGCATATTTCAAAGATTCTTCCTAATCACCACTTGCAGTCTCTCAAGATCCACCCAAAAATACGTGTTGACTTTTGCTTCTAAGGCCTCCAGACATTGAGTATACTGCACAAGGGCGGTTCCCAGAAATCAAGAGTGGGTCAGTGCAATCTGCTGCTGGGCAGCCCACTCCATCGTTCAGAAGATGAAAGGTTTGACAGGATACTGCAAAGAAATGCTTTGGGGCTACTCCTGTTGCCAGCTGTTTATAGACTTACTGGATTTCTTTTCCAGAGAGGTGTAAAAGTTCAGCTAATGAAAGAGGTATTAAAAATGTGCCAGGGAATCTTCCTCACAGAATTTCACTAAGGAAAGGTCACAGTTTGTTTGCCACGGTCCTCAGGCTATGTTTTATCATGCAGTAAATGAAGAAAAGTGAACGTAGTATTACGCTTAAATCTACTGCATTGAAGCCACAATTGAACATATATCCCAGTATTAATGCTGTGATCTTTCTTTGAACAAACATGAGCTGCATTTGGTCTGGGCACGACTTTGATTATGCTCTACTCCAAATGCAGTAAAGTTTAGAGTACTAGAATCTCAGCTTTTGTAAGTCAATGTTCTGCTGACTTCAAAATGGATTTTTTTAAAAATTCCTTTAGTGCAAATCCTTCAGTAATTCCCAAGTTGCAAGTAAAACTTGGTCCCTTACTATGATGCCCCCAGTTTCATTCTTTCAGTGCATCATCAACACTTTGAAATGATGGCATCTGTTAGGGCTGATGATGGTATTTTGTTTTCATGCTGCTCAATCGCTGGTCCTGTGCTAGTGTTGCTGAAACTGCTGAAAGTAGTCGGGGTTATCAGCTGAAAAGAAAGATGATCCAGCAGGATAGCAAGTTCTTTGAAAATTAGCTGGTTTCCATCCAGGTTAGTTTCCACAGGGCTAAATTATTATCTGTTACTGTGTATAAATCCAGTTTTGGTTTGGATCTTCCTTGAGAGTTTATCCATACAAGCAGCAGCCCTCCAAAAGCTCTACAGCTGTTAGGAGATGTGTCATGTTACTACTTTGCTGCAACTCCAAAGTGTCATATGCCGTGGGTAGAAAATTCTTGCAATTTGGAGGAAATCTCTGTAATGTGAAGGGTTTTCACTTGATTCAAATAAAACCCAATCCAAGCCATTATCCCCTTCTTCTTTCTTTTATGCCAGAATCTTCTACTGAATTTTTTCTTGCTTGCCTCTAGAAAGTGCCGTATGAGGTTGAATTTTATCAGAGCTCGATCGATTTGTTTATTTTAAGGCAGATATAAACTAGTTCTTATTGATAATAGCATGTCTCTGTGTCAGTGCATTTTCACTTGCCTGCCTTCCTCTCTTTTTTTGGTGCCAATCATTTTTGTTAGAAATGATGCGCTGGCAGATGTTTTGCACAGCAGGCCATTCAGTAGATATAGATATGAGTGGGCAGTTTGCATCATAGATCATTTTTCTTTTGCTTTGGAACTATCCTTCATGGAGTCGTCGTGATTTTATTTGTGAGACCCATACACAAAGTACATCTGTTTGCTGCTCTGAATAGTTAAAGGTCCATTTTTTTGAATCTGAAGAATTCTTTCCTAATGGAAACTTGTGTTGAAGTTTGTGTTCTGTGTTTTCAATAAACTAGGGAAATGAAATCTCTCCAGGAAGCCTTCCAAAAGCAGCTTCATGAGGCAGCTGAGAAAGCAGAGAAGCAGCAGGCTACCGTGAGTGATTCTCTTTCTTTCCTTATTCTTGTTATTTTTCTGTTGTTTCTTAATCTTGCCTTGCAAATTTATTAGCTCAAAAAGCGTTGTAAAAAAAGAATGGATTTCACATATATGTTAGCACTCTGCAAGCTTCAGAAGAAAGGAGCTGGAAAAAATTTCAACGTTCTAAAATGTTAAGGTTCCCGTCTTCCCTTATTTCTGTGGGATTTAGGGATGTTTACACACTTTTGGAGACTTTAGCCAGGAAATTTAGGCCTGACTCCTCTCCCTGGTGACTGATCTTTATGGACCCTCATGTCTCATCTATACTGGTACACACTGTCATACATCCATTGACTTTTTGGGAATTACTCTGGATTTTCAGCAACAAAATAGGAGTGTCTGATTTTGACCATAGTAGAACTAATTATCGCTGTAGAAGGTATGAAGTCCCATTAAGATTTCATGCTTTATTGAAATTCTGCTTCTGGACAAACTGCCCAGATGTTTTGACTTTGGTGTAGCAATGTCATGTTTTGGAGCATAAATGGACACATTTTGTTACTGGGGGGGGGGAAAGTAGAATCATGTTTACTGAGATGAAAGTATATTGCTGTGTTGGTTGGTAGTATTCCCATAACATGGACACAACTGAGCATGAGTTGACTAGAGAATTTCCAGAGGTTCCTTCAGACCTTAAGTGATGTGATTAAGACCTTTTATGATGTGAACTCTGGACTTGAAAACAACCTGCTAGAAGTGTTTATAGATCTATTTCGTATTTCATATTGGATAGCTACTGAAGAATTTACTAAGATTTTGCCGTCTTCCACTGTCACAAAGCAAGGGTTTGTCCAAGACAGAGGTTTAAATGTAATTATTAAAGTCAAGAAATATTTACAGTGCCTTATTTCATATGACTATGATTTGTATGTGGCTTTACAACCTCGGTGAACAAAATGTGAGAGCATATGTTTTGCCACCTTCTAGTTAGAAACAGCCTAGATTGCGGACCAAACTATTCCTTTTGCAGCTTTCTTCCGGTTAAGCTGATTTTTCAAAACACATTTTTCCCTTTGTTGCTCAAAAGTCTGAAGAGTAAAGATGTCTTTTGTTCTTGTGTACCACGCGACATACAATCAGTGTATTTTTGGTACTTGTATTTTTGTCTAGAGAAATAAGAAAGAACTTTTATCCTCTTCAGAAGAGAAAAGAAGTAATCAGAAAGCTGTATTGAGTTTGAAAAGGGTGGCATATTTTGGTGATCTTTCTTGTTTTAGGATCCTTTTGTACTGAGACAATCTGTAACTTGTCTGTATTGAATCCTAGAGCGATAGAATGTTAAGGGTTGGAATGGACCTTAAAGATCATCTGATCCCAAGCTCCCCTGCCGTGGGCAGGAACACCTCCCACCAGACCAGGTTGCTCACAGGCTTACTGAACCTGGCTTTGAACACTGGTTTTGAAAGGGTTGGGTATCCACAGCCTCCCCAGGCAGCCTGTGCCGGTGCCTCACCTCTCTCACCGTGGGAGATTCCTTCTTAGTACCGAACCTAAATCTCCCCTCTCTCAGTTTGCACCCGTTAGTCCTTGTCCTGTGGCTGCAATTCCTGCCGAAGGGTCTCTCTCCGGCTTCCCTGTAGGTCCCTTCCCACCCTGGAGGGTTGCTCTGGGCTCTCCATGCAACCTTCTCTTCTCCAGGCTGAGCGGCTACAGCTCTTTCCGCCTGTCTCCAGAGGGGCTGTGCTCCAGTGCTCCCTTGAGCTTTGTCGCCCTGCTCTGAACTGGCTCTGGCAGTTCCACGTCGCTCCTACGCCGGGGGCACCAGAACTGTGCACAGCGCTCCAGGTGGGGTTCCACAGGAGCAGAGCGTGGGACAGTCACCTCCTTCAGTACAGTTCTGAAATGAGAAAAGCGTGAGTATCCGGTTGTCTCCGATAAGAACTCAGAACATACCGGTCCAAAGTTGACATTGTTTTCAGGTGCATTGAATGCATTCCTGTTGACTTTATCAGCACAATGAATTCTGGTCCTACAAATGGAAGGTAGAGAACACATTTCAATATCGAATCTCTTGATTCGATTTTGATACTCAAGACTAATTCAGGTGTGGATTACACGAATCTCAGATGCAGTGAATGGATTTGTTTGTGTTTGTTACATAGTGCTTTTTTTATTTGAGCAACGGTGCACATTCAGTCCCACTCCAGCGCTTTGCAGAGCGCAAGATTTGTTCTAGGCGGAACCACATCTGCTGTTAGCTGTGAGCGAACTATCACCTGGTGCAGAAGCCAGGAAAAGCTCCTCTGAGTGTATGAGAGAACCTGGCGTGGAGTGGTGGCAGATGGTTAAAGAATCTGAATTCCCGAGCCTCTTCCAATACTTGCCGTTAGGAGCATATTAAACTTGCTAATAATTCTGAGGAGATCGGAACTGTGTCCTTGGTTTGGGACATTTACTTCTTTATGCCTCCGAGTACAGTGTACATAGTGGAACTCAACAACACAGTGAGACCGAATGAATATCTGAAAAGTGCCTCAGGATCCTCAGATGAAAATTCCAATAGGAATGGAGAGAGATATTATTACTGACACACCAGGTGGTTTTATACCTGGTTTCTCTGTGTGTTCCACGTTTTTCTGAAAACGATGTGAAATCTCTGGAAGAAGGTCTAAGTACTTTAATGCAAGACTAGTGAGAGGGTGGGAGCTTGAATTTAATTCTACTTTCATTAATTGGGAAACTTGTTTCTAATCCAGTTTAAGCGCTTTTGATATTATAGGACTTGGTGAAGTAAATCTTGATTTTCATCAGAGTAAATGAAAGTAGAATTTCGTTTCACAAGGACTAATAAAGCACCGGTGGGAGGGGGAAGGGTGGAAAGACGTATTTCTTTTCTGCACTTGCCAAGGAGGCGTAGTACAGTGCTTACGTATGTATGTTAATTGGCTGTATAAATTCAACGGGTAACACCTGCCTGAAGGTGCTCTTTATTAGGTCAATGTAAAAGCCTAAGTAAGAATTCACGTGAATTAAGTCAACTTAAATGAAAAATAACCGGGAAATTACTCGAGGGCTCTGACCAAAGCGAAAGAACAAAGGAGACGCAACAGCCGTACGTTAGACTTTGCATTCGTGTCTTCTCGTGCGACGTGTTTTCACACGCGTGGCATAAAGGGTTCATCAGAAGCAGAGACAGCAGTGTTGCCAGGCTTGCGTATCCATCTCCTGACCCTTTCGGACTGGAGAGGCCCAGAGCTGTAGGCAGCAGCAAAGCTGCTGTTCTGAGCGGCTGCTGAAGTGTTGGTGGGTAGCAGCTGTGGCTGGGAGAGGGCAGCCAGCGGAGCTGCTGCTGGGTAGGAACGACCTTCAGAGGGCAGAGGCAGCAGCTCAGGCTCGAGGAGAGTAAAAGGACGTGTAGAGGCATTCCTGCCCTCTGGAGTAGCAATGGCACTGAGGGCTGACCTGGGGATCTCAGCAGGGTGAGCGCTGCCTTTCTGGGGGGTGTCCTGCCTCTGGGGCACTGACAAAGAGCAGCAGTGCTCTCTGGTGGCACAGGTCTTTCCTGGAGAATTGATGGCAGATCTCAGCTACATTTATGCCTGCTGTTTCAGCTGTTCTGTCTGGGATGATAAAATGTGCAGAGAAACACTAGGCATGATAAGGATGGTTTAACTTTTAGACTAGTCCTGCATTGCAAAGTTCAAGGTCAAATACAGTCTTCCAGAAAGTCTTTGGTTGTGAAGGATCGTCTCACGCTGGAGCTGTAGGTTATTTTATATCTAAAAACATTTCAGAAGGACCATCCTGGGTTTAGTTATGCAATATGCGTCTAAAATATGTGAGACGTCATTCCAAATAACCTGATGTCCTCTTTAACAGTCGCTGAAGGTTGACAGAGATTTTTGTTCTGCATTTCGCATCCAATTACCTAAGCAATTTGTATTAAGTTTTTGTGCGGTGAAAACAATATTAACTACATCAAGCTGTTACCTCTAAATGTGAAGCGGAGGCGCTTCGTCCAGCAGTGGAGTTGGAGATCAGGGACTCATTTTCACTTTTGTTAACAAAAAGGCACAGAGCAAATGGCACATGTAACTTGAAAGTGTCTTGCTTTGTTTGTTTGGGGTTTTTCAGTGAATTTGAATAGATAGAATAAGTATTGATTCTGTATGTCTTCATTAGGTTAAAAGGCTCTTAGATCTTCTGGGAGACTGTCTCTTTGCTTGGCTGTACAATTGTTTGCGTGTTAAGAAGTAGCTACATTTTTAGCAAGTTTGCAGACTTCTTTCCCATTAACTGCAGCTAAAGTTTATATAAAGAGCTGGCCGGTTCTGGATGAGGGACAAGATAAAGAAGCATGGAAACCCTCAAAAATAGTTTGGCCAAGTAGAGTAAGTTTAGTCTACCTTTTCTGGTTTTTTTCTGTTGGTATTTTATATCACGCTATCAATTTTAAAGAAGATATGCTAATGGATTGCTTGGCAATACAGATACAGGACTGTCTGTCAAAGTAAGGGAGAAAATAGGCCTGTGTGATTTCCTTGTTTTGCTCAGTGTTCATGATGAGAAATGAGAATGAAGTAACATTTTCTGTGTGACTTACAAAAAGAACCCATAAACCATATGGGTATTTTTAAATCAGTAGGGTTTTTCTAGTAATAAAAGACTATCAGAATGTGGGGACTTTGGACTCCCATACTTGGAAGATTTTTAGTAAAAAGACCTGATGGTCTTTTCCCTTCAAAAATAGTTGTTTTTTCCTAGTAAAAGCTTTTCTGACCGTTCATTAAGTCCTAAATGTTCCTTTGACAAAAGTTTCATTTACTAATCAAACTCTAACTTGCAGCTTAGAAGTTCCATTCATCTGAGAAATACTAGTGGGTAAAAGTCTATTTAGCTTTGCTTTTAAAAGTGTTTAGCACACTGTAGAACACTTTTTGCCCGAAGGAAAGAACATTTTCTATGTTTTACATAATAGCCTAAACGGCTCCCTCTGGCTTTCAAAGTCAATTTTTACACTCTAACTTGAAAATTAGACCAGGAGAGGACCAGTGAGTGTGTCAGGGTTTCCAGATACGGCCAAAATAGTCGAGTGTTAATGAATGAATTTCAGCTACGCCTTAACTGCTCATTCTAGTCCTGAGCGAGACACAAGAAGCGTGGAGGTGAGTGAACGTGCTTACAGCTGAGTCTTGGCTGCGCAGTGACGATGTGATGTTGGGATTTTGCCATCCTCTCATGGCTAACTACTATTGTTTGACTCTTAGAATTAGGTCGCTGCCATCTGCTAAAGCATTCTCTATTTTGATGGGGGAACGTTTAATTTAAACATTTCAAGGTCACCAACTGCTGTGAGTAGAGGAATGGAAACTGTTGTCTTTATTTAATGAACATCATGAGCTCTGAAGCACACGGAGCTCTGAGTCTCGTGGGTGACTGTCTCCGTGATATGGAAGCAGTGTCCTTGCGTAGTACTGAAAAGTTCAGCCTTAGGACAATGTATTTTCATTATGTATTGTCATAATTGCAGCCAGATAGCAATTAAAGGCAGGCAACCTGTTAATTTAGAGCTGGGTATAAATGTCTGTTCTTGCTTATTATACTGTCAGGATTTGATGACTGAAAGTGGTATTTTTACATCTCTTCTAAAAAACGATATTATGTCTTGTCCTTGAGACTTACTAAAAGCGTCGTGCAAATGGTCTGGTAGGGACTGATCTGCCTTAAAGCATGAAGCTGCACGCACGGGCACACTGAAATGGATAAGTAAAGTTACCCCTTCGTTGGCTCCAGCAGACAAGTCATAGAAATCCCTCCTATGCAGGGCTCCATAGCTGTACTTTGTGACTAGGTGGTTCTTCATTTGTCAGAGACTTAGTAGGAGACCCTTGAAGTGCTGTTCTAATATAAAGGCGAAAATTAATGTGTTCCTAAATAATGCTTCTATTATTTTTGAAAAAGGAAGGGATGTAAAAATATTTTTTCTGTCTTAAATGCCTCTTCCCTGACAGATCCAAGCTATGTAGAGAGAATAATTTTGGTATCACACCTCTTTAATTATTTCATATATGTTCACAGCTAGAAGTGAAGTGCCTTGAAGGAATATTAATATTCCTGAGAGACAGGTGTAAGAAAGGGAACATTCTTTATTGGAGGCTAGTATATTCGTTTATTCAGTATTTAATGGTAGATAGCTGGCAATTCCTTTGAACAGCTGAAAAAACAAAATGACCACAACAAATAGCCGTATCGTGTTTCTCCTCATTCATCTTGATCTAATATTTGGATTATGACCTTTATTTTTGTTGTGCAGAATCTTCATATCTATTATCTCTACGTGCACTAAACTTCAGAGCTGGTGGATGCCGTTGCTCGGCAGGTGCCGAATAAAGCGCCGTTCTCAGCCGGCAGGCGGATGTGGCGTCAGTATTTCCACCATCAAAGCACTTAGACAAAACTTTGGAAGAGTTTGCAGAAGAAGTTCTGTTTGTGCACGTCGGGTGGCGCTGGTCTCGTGGGCCCCCTACGTACATTTCTTTCTCAAGTGACGAAAGCATTCTCTTTGGATACGGGTGAGAGTGCTGGCAGTTCGCTGATGGTTTCTAGATTACTGGCATGTCTGCTGGAGTGTGGGCATGATTCTAAGAACAGCTCTCAGGTCATGCAGATTGGGTGTCATTTCTTTTTTATCTACATGACATCCAAACCATTAACCTTTGGGTCAGTGTCTCTGTAATCCGAACCTGTTTCTTACAGGAGTTTTTGGGGTTTTTCCTTAACAAATCTGTTGCAAGGTGAGAGCAGCTGCGGTTTCCCTTGAACTTGGGTAGAGTTTTGTGCATCAGCAGCATGGGACACTGGGGAAACAGGCATGCTAATTGAACTATCCAAAAGCATCTTCCTTCAACGTAACAGAAATGTCTTCTTTTAATCCTAGTTGTTTATAATTACCTCCTCCTTCCTCCCACTGCATGCCATAAGCCGTGATTAAAGCTCCGTCCTGAAAAAACTCATTTGTAGAAACAATTTTTTAACCTGTGTTTGATTAAATTCAGTCTTAAGCCTCGTGACTGGAATTTCTGCTTGCCAAGCCAAGCCCACTTAAGTGGGCTCTAAAGACCATATTTGAATGCTTTCATGTACAACACACTTAATTCCAGAGGTGGGTCTGACTAGAAGCAAGGCCTTTGATTAGGACCAACACTGTAGCATTCAAATAAAATAACTGCGTTAGAAGCCAGCTGTGTTCTTAGAGGGGAAAAACATTTTTGTTGGAAAATCGGTTGATATGGTTTTAAAAATTCCTCAGTTCTTTGACGATCACGTTGAACTACCTTGTGAAAAATAAACACTTTGTCTACTGCTACAAAACAAAAGTAAGCCTATTTACGTACAGCAATTTTCTTCTTTTGAATATAAGTTTTCTAGCAAGTATGCTAAATAATTGTAGATTTAGCAAATACTTGACCTGTGGCATATACCAATTTGGTATGTAAGGAGAATTTTTTGGTTTGGTGGTTAGTTTTTTTCCAAAACTTTTAAAAGCATAAAAAATAACTAGTATTTGCAATTACATCTCAGCCACTCCCACTCATCATTTCTTTAAAATTGTAGATTAACTTTTTGAAGACCGAAATGGAAAGGAAGAGCAGAATTAAATGAGACCTCCAAAACGAGGTAAGAGGAACATTTGATTGTCATCTCAATTCAGATTTCATACTGGGAGAAAGCGTGGTTTGGCTTCATATATAAAACACATTATTGTGGTAGGCAAAAAAGGCACCAGGGAGATTCTCTGAGCAGAAAAACAAACGAGAAGGACTGTGTGCAGTTTCGAAATAGTGTTTCCTTGACAGCAATGGTTGACTCCACGCTAGTGGTGCTTAGTTTGAGAGCACACCTCTGTAACTTTCGCTGCTTTTTCCGACAGGAGGTTCTGTAGATTGACACAACAGTGAAACTTTGTTCATATTGTTACTGCTTGCTTTAAAAAGAACTAGCAAGAGGAGAAAGGAAATGCCATCTCAGAGCTGAGATGACTAATAAAATTTAAAAAACCCTCAAACTCCTAAAATGCTTTTTTAAGCGCTGTATGCTGTATCAATCCCAGGTTGATCCCAAAATTCCAAATAAAATATAAGACTTGTTTTAAATAACCTTTATTGTTATTGAGCTGAATTTATTTTGAACTCTGTTCTTGGAATAGAAACATGAAGTATTTGAGCAGCATTACATTTCATTTCCCCCTTATCCTCCCTTTCTCTCCAAACAGTTTGCCTAAATCAGGATGTAGTTTCCCTCTCCGTTTCTTTATTTTGCAAAGAGCTTTGCGCTTGAAAATGTTTTATTCGTACGATGCCTTGTTCTCTGGCTAACCAGGCTTCTTGTCTTTATCTGCTTTGGTCAGTTCTTTTGCTTTTCTTAACTATTCTGAGTCTGTGCATATGAAAACTCGATCTCAAAGCTGTCATTTAAACGGGGATCTCTGATTTCTTTGCTCTACCAGAGTGTATATCTAGGGTCAATCTGAAAAGCAATGTGTACGTTGCTTTTTAAGTCATCAATGTGTCCTGGTTTTGGACAGGACGGGAATAATTTTTTACAGTAGTCAGGGAGGGGGCACGGTCAGACCATAATGTTATTTGCTGTCAGCTCGCATCACTTGCCAGGGGCAGGAACAGGGCACTCTCTCCTTTCTGGCTCTGTTGGAGAGAGAAAAGCATGGTGACCGAAATGGTCTGGTACTGTTTTATTTTCAGAGTAAGTTGTTTTTCTTACACCTTTTGGTATTGCTATTGTTGCTGTTCATTTTCTGATCTCATTGCTGTTTCTAGTCAATCGTTCTTATCTCAGCCTGTGATCTTCCCCTTTGTGCCCCCAGTTCCCAACTCCATTCCTGGAGTGGAAAGTGGGAGGGGAAGGAGGTGAGCGAGGGAGCTGCTTTGGGAGAGTCTCACTGGGGTACTGAGCTGGGGAGCGCTCTTCCTCAACCACGACAGTAGGAAATGTCTCTTCCAGCTCCTCATGTGGATTAGGCCAAGCTCTCAGTTGTCTCCATCTGCAGTCAAAAGTGCCTTGCTTTCTTCTCTCACCCGTTACCATGGGATGCTCTGCAATTGAGCCTGTAAACTCCAGTAAATCCTATCAGTCTCATCCTATTGACCAGCCATTAAAAAACCTTTTACTGAACACAAGTAGATACTTCATTAATCAGCATTCATACTGTCTGACTGTTAATGATTTGCTTAGGTAGGTCAGTAGACTTCTCTAATATTTACTGTATTTGTGGCACATTTTAGAAAACCCGCTTTGAACGGAATCTTTCTTTTGGCAGCAAATATTAGCTACTGAAAAGGAACCAAAAGCTCTCCCTACCTAATGGCTTTCTATTAAACTTCTGTACCACGTTTGTTCCCTAAAAGTATTTAATCTTATATCAGATTTTTTGAAATTTGACTGAATTTAAATGCTACGATTTTGAGGAAAGGTTACGTTATTTAGGTCCTGCCTCCAAACACTGAATGCACATTGCTTTTTATAATCTCATCAATTTGGATGTGCTATATATTTAAATGATTGATAGCATTTTATGTGTAGGTTTTGAAAGAATGATCTGCATACAGATATGTAGAGACAGATGATGAGAATGCTTCCTTCATAGCTGCTCTTGTTCTTTCAAGTAGTGCGTTCACCCTCAGTTTTGTGTCGCCCAATTGTGCATTTTGCAATCTTAGGCTCTTCTGTGACTGCGAAAATAGTTTCCTATTTAGCTGTGCTCTCTCAGCACGTCCCCTGGCGCCATTCAGCTCTGCCATTTGGAGATACAAAAAGATGGCAGCAGCCTCCCAGCTGAATGCAGCAGCTGTCACGTAGTGTGTGAGGAGAGGACACTGCACACAGCGGCGATTTTGAGCCCAGGGACGGAGGCAGAAAGCTTTTTATTTTCAGCGTGGAAGCTCTGTGAAGAACATGTGAAGAAAATTAGCAAGTTGTCCTCAAGAGCTCTGACTTTTGTGGGCTGTTACAATCCAGTTTTAAAAATGGTTGGAGAGATGCCTCTGCCCAAGTCCAGGTGCAAATGAGACCATATGCCCAAGTCAATAGTATGGATTTTGTTGACCAGTAAATACGAGGTAAAGAGAGATAGGAAGAAATAGAGAAAGGGAGAGGAGAGAAGGAGAGTGACAGAGAGACAGATTAAGTAGAAAATATCACCACTCCTGTTCCTGATGAAGCAAACTTTAATGCAAATGCCTTTTAGAACTCTGTAAGAGGATACTGTGCCTTGATGAATCTCTCTTGTCTTCTTAATATCTTTGCTGGTGACTTGAAGATGTTATCAATATATAAAATAAAGCCAGTATAATCAAACAGTTAAAGGGTCCCCTAATATTTTAGTAACACTTACTAATATTTTTTTTCGGGTTTTTTTTTTTTTTGTCCCACTCTCAGGACAAAGGCCTCAAAAACAAGCTCTTGTCAGGAAACAAGCTTTGTGGTATTCATGCAGAAGAGGTAAGGAAGACTCCTCTCCACTCTAAATCTAATGTACCCAAAAGAAGTTTGCATCAAAACCTTTTGTGCTGAGGTTCTGGTGTATTATACACAAGAATATATATATATATATACACCCACCAGATTACAGAATATGTATTATGTTTCTATGGTGAGTGTTCCTGAAGCGCTCTCATCCCAGCTCATTTCTGTGACTTCACAAGAAGCAGCTCAAAGGTATTAGAAAGCAAGTTGCAAATTCAGGTTTTTGCCAAATGGACGTGCCTGCGATGTAACTCCATAGATATCTACATCTATAACATATGTAAACCAGATTTCATTTCCATGATTTCCATGTCTGTGCTAAGACAGGAATTGTGAAAGGCTGTTTTGAAATTAACATGGAGACGGGAAAGAGCTGTTATTGTTGATTCCCAGAATGTTTCATTATTTCAAGGGGAAAAGGGTCGCTTTATGAAACTGAGGGAAAGAAATCTCTCCTCTGCTGAAGAGCAAGAGAGATAGTCAGTACAAAAAGCCCTGTATTTGGCAACTTCCTCAATGTAGAAGTACCTGCATTCATGGGAGCTCTCCCTTTCTTTAACTTTTCATTTAAAAAAGCTCTTAGATGTGAATGTGATTGACTCACATGACTTTAGTCTGGGTTTTCTCCGTATATCATTTCCGTTAAGGTGACTGCACCTTGCCGGAACGAAACCAAAGCATAGAAAATTTCTTCTGTACTAAAATTTTCCTAATGATGGTTGAATGCCTTTTCTTCATTACTCTCTACCTTTTAACTCAGAGATCAGTACTTAGGAGGTCAAGTTTCTGATCAATTCTCAAAGGTAGGAAATAATAGGGGTAGGAGTAATTTTTTAAGTTTTCCGAAGTTTGTTACCTTCCTTTATCGCTACTGTTGCTTTCAAACATGTCACAGTGTAGGAATGCAGATGTATTTTCTCCCCTTCTTTACTGCTTGGAAAAGCAGCAGTGCGTGCAAATAGTTTTCTGTCTCCCACCCCCTTTTTTGAGTTTGTTTTTCTCAGTGTATTGGGTTTGCAAGGCAAGGTTTTGGTAGTGGGGAGAGCTGTTGGGGTGGCTTCTTCTGGGAAGCTTCCAGAAGCTTCCCCTGTGTCCACCACTCTCCCTGAGGAGGAAGCAGCAGCAGAGATGGGATTGACTGGGGGCATAGCCCTCATTCCCTGTCTCCCTGTGCTGCTGGGGGAGGAGGAGGAGGTAGAAGCTGGGAAGCAGAGGAGGGGAAGCTGTTTTTAAGATCCTTTTACTTCTTGTCCTGCTCGGGTTTTGATTGGTAATAAATACAGTTAATTTCCCCAAATCCAGTCTGTTTTGCCCATGATGGTAATTGGTGAGCAACCTCTCTCTGTCCTTCACTCATGAACCTTTTGCTCTATTTTCTGTTCCCCTGCCAGCTGAGAAGGGAAGCGATGGAGTGGCTTTGGTGGGCACCTGGCATCCAGACGGGGTCAAACCACCCCAACTAGCTGCATCATATTTGAATCTTTGGTAATTAACTTGGAGATCTTTTCTCTGATTATGTCTCTTTTAATATTTGCATCTAAGGATTAGGCCTGAGGATGATTTGATTTGATTGCAGTGTGACGAGCCCCGGCAGTCAGAGATCTCCAGAAAACTAAACATAAATGAAGTAATAGTCAAGACTGTGAGTGTATTTCAAAGGGTGAGAATCTCTTTATGAATCGTCCTGGCAAATTTGCAGCTATTAAGCGTGTTGCCGTTGGAGCAAACAGAAATGCTACAGGAGCGTCCTTTTTTTGCGGTCATTTTGGCAGCTAGGTTGTGCCAGCCGGAGAAACACAGCGTGTTTTCTGGTTTTAATGAAGTGCCGTGGTCACCAAGCATAAGAACTGCGTGAACTCAGTCTCCTTTGGGTCATTCTGTCCAGTCCTTTTGTGGGTACAATTGCCTAGCAGGGAGCCCTGCTTCGTTTTGCTCCCTCGGGCTGCGTGCAGACAGACACAGACGGCGATTCCTTGTTTGTGCTTGCAGCAGTGGGAGCCTGCCTGGGATCCTGCAGGTATTGCACGGCTGCATTTTCTTCTCCAAGAAGTCTTGGAGAGACGAAGGCAGAGGGCTGCAACCATTGGGGTTTCCAGGACACAGAAAGGGACGCGTGCCAGGGCAATCCTACCAGACTCTGTATTTTAGAGGCCTGTGTTTAATGGTAAGTGCATCTGTCTGGCTCTGCTAAGGGCTCCTCTCCCTTGAAGCACAGAAAATCTGCAGAACAACCCAATTCTGTCACAAAGAGTTACGGGTCATGCGCGTGCCTTTGACCTGTACTGAATGTATTCAGCTTTATGACTTAATTTCATCACAGGCTTCATACTGAGCAAATGAGTTATACCTTAACTGTAACTCTTAGATTCCTCCACAGCCTATCTGGATGCCTTGTGTATGACAGAAACTGCAGACTTTATTAAGCACAGCCCTGAGGACAATTAAAAGTCGGTGAACATTTTCTCACTGGTCTTTAGGTGATGTGGAATATATTCCATAGCTGAAGTGATTGTGCTGCCCAGGTCAGAGGACAGTGCTATTGAAGGAAGTATCGGCAGATAAAATCACAGGACGAAGAATTCTGCTGGGCTGATCTTGGCTGTTTGTTTCAGATTTTACAGAATACCATGACCGTTTTGGCCGTACTATTTAAACATTTAAAGAAGGTTCTAAAATTCTGTCTTTAGATCCATTCAGCCTTCCCAAAAGTCTGTCACTGCATTTTGACTGCATCAATTGGAAAGCGATCAAATCTTTCCTGAAATTCCAGCTTATGGAAGATATACTACTTTTGTAATACGTTATGTTTATGGAATGCTCTTTCAGTAAATGTGAAAGAGACTTGTAATCCATTCCAAGGACTTGAAAACACTTGGCATTTATTAATACAAGAAAATGTATTGAGTATCAGTCAGGACTGTGGGTTTTATTAAAAATAAATGACTGTTTTGAGAGGCTTCTCAGATAAATGGTGAAATAATGTTCCTTGGATACTTGGGTTTAGTACAAAAAATCCAAATCTATTATATTTTGTTTAAATTAATAATATATAGACTATTACTTAGAATTATTTTAAGGATCTATTTAACAATATATAAAATAAATATCATCTTAAACTGATATAAATAAGCGTAACTGTGCCTGTTTTCAAGGGCATGGTTACAAGCTGAAAACCCAATTCCTTTGGATACCACCTGGAACACCCTGATCTTTACAGAGCCTGTGGAGCCTTTTTACTTCTGAGAATAAGATTGTTTACTTTGAAGGTGATGCCTTCAGTTAGGCTTCATGGAAAGTATTAATAACAGCTCATGTGTAAAATGTGTAAGCCCAGCAGCTGTTCTTTATAGTACTAACTCAGCTATGTGCTTTAGGTGAGTGCCATTTTATGTTTTCCTCGGTACTTTTGCTTGGTTTAACTTGTGAACCTGGAAGAGCAATTGACAATTATTTGGAGGGGGGCATTCGACATTTGAAATCGGATCTAGATTCTGCTGTTCTCAGAGTTCACTATGCTTTTTTTTTTTTTTTTTTTTTAATATCTAAAATAAAATAAAATAAAAACTGACTTGATTATCCTTACTTTCAGTCAAAAAAGATCCAAGCCCAGCTGAAAGAGCTTCGTTATGGGAAAAAGGATTTGATTTTTAAGGTAAGTTTTATTTCACTATAGTTAGCTAAAGTATTCGGGTTAATACAGCATTGGAGTAAAGTAGGAATATTGTAGCTGCCTTTATCATTGCAGTTCTAAGGCATAAGTTTGTTCTGAAAAGAGCTCAAAACACAGACAAAAAACAGCTCAAAAACCAGACTTATTACCATAATGCACTTTCGGATATATAATACACTCACATCTATATTTTTGTGCTCACAAAAAGCAAGATTCTAGGTTCCTGCTGATGAATAAAGCCTGTTGCGCTATTCCATACATTCTGTGACATCTTTCATCTTTCTAACTGAATGATCCAATATTTTACAGATGCTTCTTGGTTTTCCTTTAATTAGCGCTCCTTCATGACAAAGTTAACTCTTGTTAACATTTAAAGCAAATCTCTGTGTTCATGATAAGCTTGAGCAATGTCATGTTCCTGAGGTCTGAAGACTGAAGGAAAACAAACCTGCTTGTGCATGTTTCACGTCTAAAGCCAGACACACTAAGCCGAGTAGAAGCCATTTGGTATAGTCTGGAAAGTTTTTTAAGTACCTGCTTGTGCTGAGTGAGAGGTGAACCGGTGTCAGGAATGAACCCCACGCAAAATCCCTTGCGCGAGGTCTCGAGTCGGAGCTTCCGTTTACCAGGAAGATTGAAACAAACGCTGGTTTCAAGTGACAAAGTCAGAACAGGACCTGACACGCTGCTGGTCAGGGCGGTGGGAGCAGTCCCATGAAATGGTGGTGGCATTCCCACGGGAGCGATGGAAGTGGTCCTGTCAAAAGAAGGAACCTGTGGAAAGGTCTGGTCCTTCTCTGGAGGTCCAGTGGTGGTGGTGGTGGAGAGCTCCTGTCCCCTGAGAATCCAGTGGTAGGTGTCGGGTCCCAAACCCCAGATTATATGGAGGCGGGAATGTTCGGTACATCCCCGAGGGTGGGGAGTTTCACACTGGGCTGATGTGATTCTGTGAGTTGTTCTGGGGAGTCCTTGATTAGCAGAGGTGACCCCTCAGGGTGGCTGCTGCTTCCCCAGAAGGAGTTACCGTGGTTGAGTGGTGGCAAAGGTGGAGAAACAGTGCTGCACCCACCTGAGGTTCATCAGAAAGTCACGGAGATGGTGGTAGGATACGTACTTTGGTTACACCCCTGTTGTAACCCAGGACGCTGCTTGATCAGAGAGAGGCTGCTAGGTTTGGGCAAGAACAGGTGATATTTCATTTCTAATTGCTTTGAGACTGGAAACATAACAGATTTAATCTTAGCATTGCTGTTGAGGCTGTTTTATGAAGCTGTTACTCTTCCTGATAAATGACATGGATAGTCTTCCTGCTGGCACAGCATGAACGTTTGGGATAAAATCCTGGCTGCTAGCCACTTTCATCTTCCTGGACTTTTACCTTTTCCACTTCTACTCCCTTCCCATCCCGCTCAACTTTTTTTTTTTTCCATGTGGCCTACTGAGGACTTGAGGGAAGTGTGTTCTCCACACAGTTCTGAGCACTGCAAGCTTCTGGGAGCGGTTCACCAGAAGGATGTATGTTGCAGGCTGTTAGATTTCTAAAGGGCATGAAGGAAAGCTGCAGCTCCTGTCCATCAAAAGAATGCTTTCTCTGAAGGAATTAATTCTGCAGGTACGTGTGAAATAAATAGGGAGGGATTGCTGGATTTCTACTTCATGTCACTGGCGTCAAGAAAGTATTTCTTAAATTCTGGTGCCTGTTACTGTCAATGGCTCTGTCCTGAACTCGACCTCTGGGGATTAACTGGGAGAGGAAGAGAAAAGGGGGAAAAAAGGAGCTTTCTCTTTAGCATTCCAGTGGATTGGTAGATCACATCTTCTTTATCATATCTTACTTACACTTCCTATGTTTTCAAAGGGGTTCATAATCTAGCTGATTATTAGGGAGCATATGTGCGTGTATGTTTATATTTTTAAACTCTCCCTATGTGATACAAAGCCACGGGACAGATAAGTAATGAGCATCACAAAAATTGTGATGGTCATAGTACCAAGGCCATAGAGCTTGTCAGTATCTCTACTGAGAGTATAATTTGAGTTCATGTCCCTTTGTCAGATTTCGGTCCCTTAGAGCATGCAGCACGTTATCCTTCCAAGAACTGACCTAAGTTGAAATTTGCTTTGCATTATAGTGCAAAAACGAAGAAATTATTAATAAAATTTGCCACCGAACGTTCTTAATTTTATCTCTGCCTTGGTAAGTAGGTACTGACTAGTTCTGAATGACACTACTCTTAATTACAATAATTGAAGTTATCATCCTAAACGCCTGATTCCGTGAAGTACTCGTAAGTTTAAGTGCTTTGCTAGATTGAGGTCCGCATTTGTTTCAGGCATTACAGACCACTTCTTTTTAAATTACTTCTCCTTCATTAACTGTCTTCTCATTGTTAGGCTCTATTGTCCTGGAAGAAGTCTCGATGTTTTACTCAAATAGGAAAGAATTCAAACTCGTTTGGTTTTTTGTTCGTGAAATGCAAATGTGCGTATGTGATAGTAATAAGGGGTGAAGAAAAAGAAATCTAGCGATGATTTTCAACGTCAGTTTATACAAGTGACCTGTATTTTTGAAATTCCTCTTGCAAATGTAAAAGGTGACCGTGCTTCAGTGGCATGGTTTGAGTATACCTTTGCTTTTTTCTGAGGCGCTTGCTTCGGAGTTTCAGACATATTGGATCCACTGCTTCATCTCTTTTCCCTTTTGTTCAAATTGTAAGACAAAATGTATTGGTAGACAGTCCTAGAAAAAAAAAAGTAGTTCAGACGTGAGTAGTAACAGCACCTGGCCTACGGATGGACTTCATCTTTGTGCCGTGGTAGAATTTAACTTTAAAGAAGCGAGCGAATAGGAGTGGCTATTGCACCAAATAATCCAAGAGCTCGGTACCTGAACAAACACTTCCTAGCCAACGAGTCAGGGAGGTGCCAGTGGGTGTTCTGTGGATGGTTTTACCACGAGTGACGTGGTTTACGATGGATCGGTTCCTGCTGGAACGCTGCGGTCAGGGTGGATGTTTACTGACCAAAGAGCTGCTCTTGGCCCTGGGGAGCGCTCGAGGCTTCTCCACGTGTTCAGAGCCACCAGGTGCCCAGTCAGCAGCGTTAAACCGGAGCACGTCTGCCAAGCGCAGCGCATGGCTGGAATCAGTGGCACAGGAGCGGCAAAGACAGAGGTGTGCGGATGGGAATGGCGAGCAGAGGGCGGGGATCGTAGTGGGGATGACCGGGAGAGAGGAGCAATGGACAGAAGAGGGAGGGGAGAAGCTTGCTCCCAGCACTTGACAAGCTCTGCTGCTCCTATAGAGTCATTTGGCTTGTTTCCACGATGATGCTCTTGAACTCACAGGTTTCTTTGAAGTGCAGCTTCGCAAAGTAAGAACAGGACTCTAATTTGCCCTCGGTATTCTTACGCTCCTCAATAATGTTTCAAGTACTGTGAGTGCTCAGTACCTCTGAAGGACTAAGGACCATATCACTGTTGCAAATTTAGAGTCCAAACCATTTTCCAACTTCTTTGAAACTCCTAGTTCTATGCAAATGAAGTCATTATTTGACATGTGAGAATCATTTAAATCACTTGCTATGGTAGAGTCAAATACAAAACTGTGTGAAATCATTTTTGTATCCTATTGACCGGATTTGGTAAATATCTGTACCATTCCTCCCTCTGAAGTGAAACCGATGCCATGTGTGTTTCCCTCCCTGTTAGCAAAGTTAATCACATGCCACAGTCAGCTGATTTCCCAGAATTTTAAATTACTTTTTTCTCTAATGAAAACAATGAGATTCTACGTTAGATACTGAGAGAGAGAGATGAACTAATAAAAGAAAAAGGAAAGAAAACAGGGAGAAACCACTAAAGACCTGATTTGGCAGAGAACTTGTGTAAACATTAGGATTACTTCCTGGGCCTGAAATTATTGATTACATATTGTAAATTTGTGACGATCTTTTATGGAAGTACTTTGTGTGCTGGCACATATATGACGATGCAAGTTTCAGGCTTTCCAATACGGTTTTATTTGTATACTGCTGGTGACCAGGCTTGATCCTAAACCACCCCATTTCACCCGTGTGCTTCCACCTCCCCCGGGATTTGCATCTGCACATACTAAAATTATCAGCTGCAGAATTCAGCTGACTTTGCATATTTGAAAAATCAGTGCATTAGATTTTAAAGCATTCTTCATTATGTTCAAAGGACCATTAAACTTGTTTTTTCCTTGCAGAAAGCTTTCAGAAAAAAAAACCCCAAAACCCCCAAAAGAAAGCGACGTCACTTCCTACAATTTTATTTGTACATTCATTTATCTAGCACAGAAAGAATGCTCTTATCTTTCTTGCTGCTTTTACGCTGCCCTGTTATGGTAAATGTCATTTCTGTAGTTCAGTGTTAAAAGGAGATGATAAGAGAAAACGGGGAACAGTTTCCCTTTTGGCATGTCATATCAACTTCCCTGAGAGAATACTGCAATTTCTCTTGCTTTCAGACGGGATCTTTACTCTGTGGTGTGTTTATTCACACCACAGTGTTTCTTCAGCATCTAGATCTTGTGCGATCTCCTTTGGGAAATTTACCAGAACTGTGTAGGAAAGACAGAACTAAACTAAAAATGCTATCATAAAATACCAGTTATAAACATAAATGCAATGCAGAATATTAGATTTTTTTTTTTCTTTTCCCCAGTGATCTTGCATCACATTATTAGGGATAATAAGTTCTATAAGCTACAGGTTGACTTCATCATGCTGCATAACAGCTGAATAGAGTCTGGAAGAGGAGACTTTGCTGTTGTTAATGCATTTAGAGGTAGCGTTTTTAAGCGTACTGATTTGAGAAAATAACCGTGAAAGACTTCAGATAAGACAGCGCTCTCTAAAAGGTTTCGCCTGACTTTGTCAGAAATTACAACTGAATCGAAAGTAGCAAACTGAGCCTCTGGTTAGTTCTATCTTTATTGATTTTATTATGTTTTCTGTTTGATAAATTTAATCTCATTGGTCTCCAGCGGCTTACATATTATTAGTGCTGTCCAAAGACTTTTTGAACTCTGTCAGGCTTGGTGCTTGTGACCATTTCCCTGGGGAGCCTGTTCCAGTGTCCAGCCACCCTCTGGGTGAAGAACCTTTCTTAACATCCACCCCGAACCTCCCCTGACACAGTGTCATGCCGTTCCCTCAGGTCCTGTCACTGGTCCCCAGAGGAAAGAGATGGGTGCCTGCCCCTCCCCTTCTCCTCACAAGGACGTTGTGGACTGTGCCGAGGTCTCCCCCCAGTTTCTTCTCCAGGCTGAGCAGCGCCCTCTTCATACGGCTTCCCCTCAAGGCCCGTCACGCCCTTTGTAGCCCTCCTTGGGACGCTGTCTGGCGGCTTCGTCTCTTTCTTACGTCGCGGTGTCCAAAACGACACGCAGGACTCGAGGTGAGGCCGTAGCAGCGCGGAGCAGAACGGGACAGTTGTGACCATTTGGGGTCCGCCTCGCGTGTAGCTCAGGCTCTTGTCCTGCCCGAGGTGTAGCCTTAAAGGCCTTTCAATCAGTCTCTGCTTTCTTCTCCGGCTCTGTCCAGTCTCTGTTCCAGGTCAGCCTTCCCAAGGCATCCAGCTGGTGATGCTGTGTGTGATGCCCCCCAGGACAGGGCTGGCCCTCCTGGCCGCAGAGCACTGCGGACTCACATTCAACTTGCCGTCGGCCGGGATCTCCGGGTCCCTTTTCACAACACTCGTTCCCAGCATCTCCTTCCCCAGTCTGTATGTCCAGCCGGGGCTTCGCCGTTCCAGGAGCGTTCGTTTGTACAGCTGTACTGAAAAATCATTTCGTAGGTAGCAATATAAAAAGGTTAATGATGTGAGAAATTCCTTGGTCCGGTTCTATGAGAAGTACGTCTGCACGCACAGAGTCGGCGTTCAGTCTTTTAAACATTGTGGCAATGTTTATTGTGATTTTGTATCCCGTATTTAGGAAAAATCCAGAAAGTTACTGAACGCGAGCAATTTCTTCTATCTTAGTAATTTTTTTCTCCAGTAAACCAGTGATAAATCCACTTAAATTTTGCAAACTGATAAAATGCACACCGATACAATTCTGTGGCGGGTTCTCTGTTACCAGACTAAAGGACCAAACCAGGGGTCTGATGCGTGCGTTGTGGCAGTGACCGGTGTTAGCTGTAAGAAATGTGATGCGGTGGAAATTAAGGACTGCAGTTCACAGGAGACTTTCCCACGTGCGAGCGAACGGTTGACTTCCACTTCGAAGCGAGTTTGGTTTTGACTAATGAAACTGTGGCTCTGGTGATGAATCAGAAGACGAAGGCCTAATCCTGTTTTAAAATGCGACTTAGCGGTTCTTTACGTGAGCTGGGAACTGAGAATTCCAGGCTTTTGACGTTTCATTTGGCAGTGCAGCCTATGCCTAATGCTAATAAACACCACGTTAGCCTTCTGCTGAGGACTACAGGCTTGCCTGAGCTCGTCACCTCCTCTGTGACGTGTGCTGGGAGGACAGTCATTACCCCAGCAGAGACCAAGTTAACCACCTTTCTAGGATTTACGCTAAACAGCAGTTCCGTGGTGTGGCTGTCCATTAAGCTGTGCTGCAATCAGCAGAGTGCAGGAGATCTTGAAAAGTGTGTCACCAAAAAAAATCTCCGGCTGGGGTTGAACTCCAGAAACCTGGGAGCGTGGGAGGGTGTTGAGGGAAAATGCACTTGCAGATGCTGGGTTGAAATAAAACTGTATTGCCCTTTATCTGACAAATGAGAATTTTATCCAATTATTCTGCACGTGCAAATGTATATTTACTTAATCAGAATTTCAGAGAACGGGCGAGTCCGGTGTCCTTCTCTATGGTTCCCTTTTCAAACAGGGAAAACAATGACTAGGCTGGTTTTATTGCAGGTACAAAGCAAAAAAATGCTTACTCTTTTTGGTTGCATAGTAACGTGTTATTAATGACAGGACTGAGAACCGCGGGAATCTGGGAGCTCCTGCTTCCCTGGAATGAAAAACTCTTGCAGAGAATGGATTTCCTTCAAGCGAGCAGCCTGGGTTGATACACTTGCTAGGCAAGGAGAGAGAAAAGAATTGTCTTTATTTACTGAACATTTGGAAGCATTCTCTGAACCCCTGCACTCCATACATGACACACACATTACCTAGAGCCAGAAGTCCTTCCGCTCAGGGTGCAGGCTACTTGCCTGATCCTGATTTCAAACACAAGTCTCCCGAGATGCTTTCCTGCTATGTAGTTGCATACCTAGCTATTCTTGTGAATTTTCCTTTTATATTTCCAGGAAAATTCACATGGAGAAAAAAATCTGGAGTTGCCTCCTTGGGTACTAGTAGGTAGTATAATTTCACTAGGTGTCTGCATGCAAGGATGTTAGGGTGTTTTCTAGTTAGTCTGTTTATGCCAAAGTAGCTTAATGTTGGCATCTCAATGTTTAAAACTACAAAATAATGTTTGAATTGCACTCAGAAGTCAGACAAATGAACAAAATAATTGAAAGACATTTGAATACTTTGAATTTTCCAGAAGGACATTATGGCATAATATTAAATATTTTATAGTATGGAATTAATTTTGTTATTGACATTGAAGTAGTATAAACTCGCATTCACATCAACGGAGCACATTTCACCATCATTTTTTTTTTCCCCAGGAAAAACAAATCTGATCCAACCCATCTATATTACTTGTAAAATTTATATTCTCTCCTCTCTCATATGAAAAAAATGCATTGCAGATTGCATCAGCTTTTTTTTCTTGATTCCCACAGGCACAACAGCTAACAGATCTGGAGCAAAAACTGTCAGTTGCAAAAGGCAAATTGGAAAATGCGGCCCTTGACAAAGTAAGAAGTGTGATGTGATGTGATGTAAGGTGATGTAAGCATGTTCACCTCTATCATCTGTGGGTGTTTTGGTGTAATTTGACAAGATGGAATGAAGCCCTTGCAGTTACTTAAATGCATGCTAAGTTGCATCTGAATTGTACCTGGGAGTGATGCTACTGAAATCAGTGGAATTAATTATGATACATAAAGATAAGTATGCCTGCAAAGTTATTTAAGAAGAGGATGGTCAAATTAGGAAAAAAAAAAAAAAGCTCAAAATTTTTTTCACTGATTTTTAGTAGATTTAGATATTTATTGAATTATAGTTTGTGCTTTGTTTGTTTTTTTTAAGAACCACTCAGTTTTACCCAGTTATTGGATACATTCCCTGCTTTCAGTTCAGGGGAAGTTTATCTGAGGTAAAACAGAATATTTGTTATGTTCTCAAAAATAATTGCTAAGAAACTAAACTAAACATGCTGTATTCCATTGCTTAGGATTAATATGACTATGTAATACTTTTATATTTTATATGTAATATTTCACATACTTGATATGTAGTGTGTAATGGTATATACCCATTCTCCACCAGCTTTTGCCATGGTATACCTTGATTTATGTACCTTTAAAAAAATCTTTGATGATTGAGACGTGAACATATTCTGTATTTACAGGTGCATTTTTAATAGAAAGAAAAAAAATAGGTGTCTTTTTTAATGTCAGATGCTGCTAACTCCCCTTGAAGTGAGTGTAAGAAGTTACCTCAGTGGCTAACATTTGACATGTGTCTTGCTTTGATGAAAGAAAGATTTAAAATACGATTTCCTCACTGCTGTAGTTACCTCATTGTTCTTGCTTATTTCAATTACCGACTTCTATTTCCATTAATATACTGATCTCTGTTTCTGGGAGTAAAATACAAATGTTCCTGACACGAGTTGCAGGCACCTCACCACTTAGAAGTTTTATTTTGGCTTAATGAACACTAATGGGTCTGGACAAATACATCCTTAACTGTTAGTAAGACCTATGTGCACCCTATAGTGCAAAAATATAATATGCTTATGAGGGAAGCCTATCTTAGTTGGATTAAAGTCTATCTAACGTGGAAAAATACCAATTATTGGAAATGTTATAGGCAAAACTCCGTGCAAAGTCTGTGTCTTGCAATACTTATGACTCCTCTGTAGATATTATACATAAAAGGCTGGAACACTGTATGATATTTTGTAAACTGTATTTTCTTTCCAGGAAAAAATTATATTTAAGTATCATTTGCAACAATCAATGTAGATAAAACTGCATGAAGGGATGGGAAGAGAGTGCAGTGACTTCCTAGGCAGTTTGGTGTCTAATGTACGGTAACCTGATCACAGAAAAATACTGCTGTAGGCAGTCTGTAGGTCTTCCATCAGTGAGAAAAAGCAGCAGCTGCTCCTAAGTGTTTGCTTGAATACAGACAGAGAAAGTAAGCGGTCGTGTTCATCAGAGCACATCTTCAAGAAGTGATGGTTTCTTATTTTCCCCAGGAATCACAGCTGAAAGCTCTGAAGGAGACTGTGCAGCTTTGCCTGTCTTCTGTTCTGCGCAATCAGCCTCCCACAATGAACGTAATCTCTTCCAAAGCAGCTGAGAAGCTGACTTCCTCAAACACAACAGGCGCCAAAGTTCCATTTCAAGTGACAAGCACCAAGGTATGATTTCTCTCTTGGGTGGGCTTTTTTTAACATTTTTGAAAGTTTGTCCTATAAGACCATCAGACCAAAACTAAGGAGGATTTCAGATTCATTGGAAGATTAGGACAAATTCTGAGGATAATTCTAAGACTGTTTCTGATGTCAATAAATTGTGTTTTGAGTTGGGAAGCGGCTATGTTTTACTGAGTGACAAGATTCTATCACTTGGTAAATGGATCATGTCTGCACAACAAATCTACAATGAAGATGGATTTGCACTTAAAATAAATGAGGGTGCTAATTCCTAGGGTCGTTTACCTGTCAGGCACTGATAGTGAGTTTGTGGTAATACAGCACTAGGCAGTAATATGGGGTTTGCTTATCGTGGCTTCTTTCAGTGAAAAAAAAAATTACATAAAAACCATAAAATAATCTGGGACACCCAAACCAAAATTGCCAGAATGGGTCAATGAACTTGACAACAGGCCATAGGGAATATTCCAGGCTTGCAAGATGAGAAGGGCACTTTCTGAGAAAGGGAAAAAAAAAAGATGAAAAGTTTTTTGGGTCAATAAATTCAAACATTATAATACAAGATTTACAAGTCAAGATTTACAGTGATTAACAACTGTCCTAGTAATTTTCATCTCCAGTGTTGCATTTTGCTCCTGAATTCAACTGATTCAATAGGTAGATCTAGAAGAATTCTGTAATTTCAGTGAAAAGGAAGTTTTACAGGAGAATGACTGAAGGACATTCAGTGTCCTCCTTTCATTCCAAAGCTGAAATAAAAATAGGAATTGCTAGCTCATAGCCAATTTGTAATTTGTATATGGCAGTTGTTGATATTCACTGTAAGTGCACAGGCTGAAGCCAAAAATTACTAATCTTTCTACATGTAATTAAAATTAAAATACAATTTCAGAAAGCAGAAGATAATTGTAAAACTGGGTATCACATTGCTACTCTTAAAATTATGATTGTCGGTTCCTTAATAACTGTTTTACAGGAAGAAATGATCATTCCCAAAAATTATTACCTCTGGAAAAAAAAGCACTGTATTAATTAGTAGCAGCGCATGGGTGTGATAGTGTTCATTTCGATTAAGCTGACCGGATCTATATTCTGCAGGACAGCAGACTTTTCTTTCGTAGGTCATGCAAACTGAGAAGCACTTTGGGATCTCAGGAGCGTACTGTTCCTAATTAATGTGCCTGTAGAATTGTTGATGTGCTCTTGTTGTCCTTTTCTTTGGGTTGGAAGCGTTCATGCCTCTGCCATGAGAGCAGAGAAGTGCTGAAGGGTAAGGGCCAGCTAGACATCATGTCTGTGTTTGAGACTGCTCTAGGGTCAGAGCCTTTGGAGACTTGGAGGTTTCCTTGATCTAGGGACATGAGAATACAGCATAGAGATGAGAATTAGATTTTTGATATTTCACTGAAGTACAGAGTACTCTTCCTTCTTTTTTTTTTTCTCCGTGATCATGATAGATTTTGTGTTTAATATACTTGGTAAAATGTGTCAGTACCTCTGTGCTATGGCCTTTTGAGAAAGCAGCCTTTAGTCCTCTGTATCCAGAAGTGCTCGAATAAGTTAAACTGCCTCCTAACAGGCAGTTCTCATATTTCTCTGTGCTTGGCACATGCCATGAAAATGTCTGAAAGAATAATGGTCTGCAAACCTCTTCTTCCACACATTGGCACCTCATTATTTAAAAATCTGTGTGTTATCTGTGATTATAAAATGAATGGAATCTGCCACTGTGAATCAAATTGTTAAAGAATCATTGTCACCCTGTGCACTTGAACTGTACAGGTGACCTTTTATTATTATACCCTTTCTTATATATCTTCTCCTTGGCTTTTTTTTCCCCCTTTGACAAACACCAATGAATTCTTAAATACAGATGTATATCTCTCTTGTTCATTATTATTAGATTTGCATAAATATCTTGATAACAGCAGGCTAGTATTTGGGGGGAACGTAAATGCACGTGATTGATTAAATGCGTTATCATACGTAAAAGCGGGACCTTAAGATGAGCAGCACTTACACATCTTGTTATGTCAGATAAGCAGCGCCTTCAGGCAACGAACAATAATTTGTCTGGTAAATATCTTAAGATATCCTCATCCAGCCTAAAAACTGCTTTCTAAAATGTTAAACTTACTTTAAATCCACGGAAGGATCAATCATACAGCGTACGATAACTGTACCACTCGGGGACAGTTATCCCTGGGACAGGGATCCCTGCATGAGGAGTGGCGTTCAATAGCGCCGGCGCCGTGGCGGCAGCGGGGCCACGCCACTGACGGCGAAAACACGGCCAGCGACTCCCCGGCATGGAACCTGGGCACAGTCAACCTTTGGGCGCTGCGGGATCCCGCAGGGATCTTTGAACTGCTGGAACTTGTTGGCAGCAGTACCTACGAGCAGCGGTTTTTCTTCTAGTCGGAGAAGAGGAGGAAGTGAGAACGCGTGAGGGAAAACGACACGGCGGCACCAAGGTCAGCGGAAAAGAAGGGGAGGAGATGCTCCAAACGTCACGGCTGAGATTCCTCTGCAAGCTATAGTGAGGACTATGGTGAAACAAACTGGTCCCCTGAAATGCATGAAGTCCACAGGGAATGCAGAGATCCACTCACAGCCCGCGGGAAAGGTGCTCATGCCAGAGCAGGTGGATGCTGGAGAAGGCTCTGGTGCGGTGGGAGACCTGAACAGAGAGAGAGAGGGCCCCTGCTTCCAGAGACAGAGGGAGAGGGGCCCTGCTTCCAGACTGGAGCAGCCTAGCCTTAAAAACTGCACCCCATGGGAGAGTGACCCACACTGCAGCAGTTTTGGGAAGACTCTTTTTACGTGTGGGAGGGACCCCACGGCATAGCAGACAAAAAACTCCTCTCCCGGAGCAAACAGAAGATCTCAAATGACAAACTGACCGAAACCCCCACGCCGTGTCTGCCTGCACTGTCGATGGGAAGGAGGGAGGGGCTGGGGGAAAAAAAGGTGTTTTAAAGGCTTAATTTACTTCTCATTATCCTCCTCTGAATCTCTGAATAATAATTTTACTTTATACCTTTAAATGTAACATGTTTTGCCCTTAGAGTGTTTTTCTCCCTGTTGTTATCTCAAGTGATGAGCCCTTCATTAATTTTTTTCCCTTTCCTCTGCCCAGCTGTAGGAGGAGAGGGTAAGGGAATGACTTTTATGGGTGCCTGGCATTTGGCCAGCGTCAAACTGCAACAGGGACCCAGCCAGGTTCTTGCCCTCTGTTCTGCTTTCCTCCTTTGGCCATTGTGAGAAGTGTGGTGGTGTTTTAAACTTCAGAGGTGCAGATCAGTGTCACCTCAGGGTAACGGTATGAAAAGTAAGTGGAGATGATGGCTGTGTGCTAGCTGAAGGGATGCAATGTCCATCAGTTAGAAAACAGGGGAATGAAGCAGCCCTGTTCACTGCTCCCAGGTCTCCCAGGTTTGGCTGGTGTCTGAGCAGGGCAGCTCAGGCAAGTGATTTTAAAAGTTTGTTGCAGAATCTGATCCTACTGGCTAAGGCAATCATATAGAAATTGAAAAACCTCATAAAATCTTGTCTTGTGTTTTGGGAGAGAGAAAAGAAGAGTTCTGGTATGTAATAATGGCCTTCACTCTTTTGAAGATAAAACAGGAGACAATTGGAAATTTTCCTGTTTTCCACTTTCCTAGAAATAGGAAATGCCGTAAACATCTGAAAATGTGACACTTGGAAAGAACTTTCTTGATGACAACTTACCTAAAATCTCAAATTTCCCCTCGTTCTGTAGAAGTGAGTGCAACATGCTGAGAAATTGTGCATCATTGGCTAAGGTCCAATCTTAAGCAAGAATCACATTCTGAACTCAGAAGCTCTATGCACAGCCATTTATTCTCCACAGTTAGTAAGGCTTAAAGCTGTCTGGATTTGCTAGCATCCCATGGGATTTCACTGTGTCAGGTAGCCAAGAAATCAAATGAACATATATTTTATCATTTATCAAACATACTCTGCTTTTATTCAATGGGAAGAAATTTAGGTTTGCAGAACTGTAATTTCTTACAGTCTGAACAGACAGGTCACTCAATGTAGGTATTAAATGGCATTTATTATTTTAAAAAACCCAATTATTTATATTGATCTTTTGGATTTGTTTATCTCCACATTACTTGTTTTATTAGTCAGTTGCTCTGTAAAACTGACAGGTCCTCCTTGGAGGGCTGTTCACCAGAGACTATTTGAAACTATTTTATTTCAACTATGAATTGAACTATTTTTCACAATTCAAGATAAATTGTAAATATTGACCTGTGTCATTTGGTTTCTCCTGTTCTCCATCATTTCTGAGAACTTTGTGTTGCTTAGTAATTCAATGCAATACAAGTGACATGAGCAGGGTTTTAAAACTGGTGTCTGAAGTTTAACTTTCCTTTACAGAAAAATGATTTTGTTTTGTTTCCTGTCACCACCCCCCTGAAGAGTTTCAATGTGTCTTGCAGACAATTTGATGCTTTCAGGAGAGTTTCGGTGCCTGTTCTTCCTTTTTTGTCCTTTGAATCTTAAAAGTTTCAGGAAGTCTAGAAGATGATGCTTAAAACAAGCAACAATTCAGCAGAAGGAAATTCACTGCTTCTGAGGTGCCAGCAGAGTGCCTTCCCCATAGAGCAGTCCATTTTGTGTGTAAGGAGGGAAAGGCAGCAGAAGGAACACGTTTTGGCCAGCTTGCAGCTTGGGAGGTCCCAGCAGAGAGAGAGGCTGTGGACAGCTGAAATAAGCTAAAGCAGTTCAAAACCGTGTCAGCTCACAGCCTCAGTCTTTCCCAGAATGCACAGGAGTCACAGGAACAGGAGTTCTGGAAATGTGGTTTTTCCCCTCCTTTGGCATTTAGATAGAATATGGAAGTAATCAATTACAAGGGAGTGCTCCAACAAGAATGTATATTAAGACATTCCCTGTTATAAAATTTGCTGAAAATGCTGTGTATCAAGTTGTTAACAGCTTGCAGTATGTGACCTCTTGGGTTTTCATTGTTATCCTGAATTTTCACACATGACTTATTTGACATTTTGTCTCAATTATATTAATGCCTTTAAATAATTACTTTATATTTTTATTTTTTAGGTCTGGAAAAACGTCTCAGCAGAGAAAGAGAATTTTCACGTGGCCTTGAGAAAGGAAGAAAATCAAGGCACCCAGGAGTGTGATTCTCAGGATGTAAGATTAACTCACCTGAAAGACAGGGCCTAATCCGGGCTGTTTGAAAACATGAATGCTCAAGGCGATTGTCAGCGGGGCTTTTCCTAGTCAAGATGAGAGACGTATTTTCTAAGCCAGCTCTGTTCTGGATTAAAGTGCTGAGGAGCAAATGCTCTTTGCTGTCAATCTGTGCATATTTATTATCCGGATTTCTTTTAGAAGCTGCTTAATAGAACTGGTAGAGCTGTTGCAGGAAGAGTGGTGGTGGAAGGTGTGTCATTTGATGTTCAGCCATTTCAAGAATGTATGTGTTCCTGGTTGAAGCGTTGCCCGCATTATACTGGGATGCAAAAACCTTGTCTACGGATCTTTATATTTATGACTGATTTATTTATTTCTAATAATCAGGGACAGCCTTCACATGTGCTTCATTTAATAAAGCAAAGCCTCTGGAGAGATGTCAGACGTGACAGCAGAGCAGTTGAAAGGATGTGGTATCGTTCACTGCCGGTTTAGAAAAGCTGCAAGCTGTGTTTTTCTTATGACAGGTCTGGTAGAAAACTAAACCTGGTGCTTTCACTGAGGCAATGCACTCAGTCAAACAGCATGGTGTGAGCTTGTAACAGAGATCTCAAATGCACGTATTGTGGCTGCAATTCTAAAGATACAAATAGAACAGGAAAAAAAAAAAAAAACACAGAAAAAATGAGCAAGACAGATTTTGTTGAGAGAGTCTGCTCTGGCTGTTGAGGATTTTCTGCTCAATGGTTCAAGAAGTATAGTGCTACTGTGACTAATTTGCAGGTGAACAATATATATTGAATATTCAATATATGTTGTTATATCTTGAGATAAAGCAAAATCCTGTGGGGGTAACTGGGTAGCTTGCTGTTCTTCACACATGACAGTGTGAAGAAAATTCTGAAAAAAACCCACCTTAGATAATTCAGTATAAATGGTTTTAAAATTTATACGGTATCCATTTATAACAAATATGTTACAAGTTTATTCAGTTCTAAGTTACCTCCCTTCTGCCACATCCTCTCCTGAACAAGGAGAAATTGCATATCCATAAGAGTGTATACTTTGCTGTTTCACATTTCTTAATGTGTAAAGGTAAAGGAAATTTCATTTGCTAATCAAAATTGAAGGAGGAGAAGAAAAACAAAGTAAAGTTATGAAGTTGGAGTGAACTCCGCTTAGATTATGACTGGAGGTGATTCCTTGGGAAAGTTATGGAGGGTTTGATGAAATGGAGAATACTCTTGGTAGAGGCTGAAGTAATTTAAGCTAAATAGTTGTGTAAGGAAGTTTAAACAGCTCTTTTTTTTACAGAAGTGAATACATTAACAGAGAAAGAAAAAGAAAATAACTGATAACCTATTTCAAAAAACAAAAGAGTATTTAAGAGTATTAAAGAGTTCACAAGTAGTGTGATGAAAGAGACCTAAAAGATTGATCTTTCCATAAAACCAAGGTTTTAGTTATTTAGATTAGCCGGTGGCTGTTCTTTGTACTTCTAGCAACTAGCAGCTTTCTAGCTGTTTAGTCAGTCAGCAGACACACACAGTACCCATCTGAACATAGGCTAACCTGGACATAAAAGTCGTGCAGGTGATGGCATTGGGCTAGCAACCTCATCATCATCATCATCATCTCACAATAACACAGAGAGACACAAGGAAGAACTCAAATTGCTAGCTTTGAGAACTGAACTAAAAGTGTCTCTTTCCACAATTATCCTTCATATATTGGCATTAGAGATGGCACCTTAAGTTCTGAAAGAACTGGAAGGAATTTATTTTCCCAAAGGATCATATTCCTTCAGTAATACAAAGCTGCAATTTGTACCTGTGAACGCTATCACTTGGGGAAAATGCAACACTCGGGAAGAGTTTTTGTTGTATTTTTATCATCACTTGGCTGTGTTTAATTTTTTCTGAAGTTTTTTTACAGCTGCTTATCTCCCAATGAGGGAAGATTAAGGTTGGATGGTTAAGAACATATGACAGGTTGTAATGCAGCATTTTTTAAGAAAAACTAGGGAAGAGGTATTTAAAACTGTTGCTTAGAAACCTAATATTTCAGCAATCCTTTCTCAGATATTTACAAATATCTTCTTATTGTGCCTCTGAGAAATAAAATATGATTTATATTTTGGAAGAATGAGGGTAGCGAAGACTAACTAGAGAAGAACATGCAATCTTACAGATACTAAGGCAAAAACTAAAGCAAAATGGTTAGTTGCTGGTTCCAGCTGGTATTTTTAAGTCTGTGGCTAAGCATCTCTGTCTTAAATTTGGGATCTTTCTGCAGTTTTGTATTTGTGGGGTTTATGCCTGTTCACAGTAATTAGTGTTGTTGACATTAGAACAAATACAAATGAAAATTTATTGACAAATGGGATGCAGACTAGTAAATTTGAAAATTAGTCATTGCTGATATTTATCTGTAAGGAAATTTGACACAGGACCAGCAATAGCCAGTAGGATATCCTATGATACATAATCTGAAATTCACCAACCCCCCCCCCAAAAAAAATATTAACTTCAGTATTCTTGTACAAGTTGCATTATTTAGATTACTTGTACCTTATTAGAGGCATCTTGTCAACACTCCTTTTTCTTAGCCTTACCCAGAGATGTTCTCCTGTGTCTCTGTGCAGAACCAGAGTTCTGCAGAGCTCTTTTCCCTGTATCCCATCCTTTTTCTGTCTTCCCAAAAGCTTTTGGGATTCTGGCTTTTACTTTATTCCTTTTTGATGTCAAATAATTCTTGTGCATGTAACATATCATTTAAAGCCTATTTTATTTAAATTTGAAATTAATTAAATTTATTTAAACCTATCATTTAAATGCCTATTTGGTATTGCTAAAGCATCAAAGAATTTATAAAATGATTCTTTGTTCTCTGTGGTGATGTTAGATTTTTTTGCTTTGTCCTTGTAGAATCTTCTCTCATAAATAGAAGCGATAGTGCTTTTATTTACTGCCCTAATTTCCTGCAGTAGGCAAACACTGCATGTTCACTAATCCTTCAGTGACAAAGGACATTGAGCATTGGAGCCAAAATTGGACACGTTTCTAAGCAGCCACAGCATTTTGCTTCATTTTCTTAAATCGGTTTCAGTTGCAGAGCTTTGATCACATTGCACTCTCCACTAGTTTTCCAAAGGGAGCAGGAAGAGGGAAAAGTAACCATCATTATAACAAAGTTTCAAACTCATCAAATCTTTTAATCCAGTTCTGTAAACGAGGACTAGGAAGGTCATCAGAAGTTACATCATCTGAATTTAACCATCCCCTCGTGCTCCTTCAAGAGGGAGGCAGAAGAAAACACAGAGAATAGCTGGGGAGGAAAAACCCCTTTTTGTTCTAAATGCCAATGGCAGGAAATAAACTTCCGCAACTAAGTTAGAATTGGAGAAGATGGTTCTTTTGTTGTGCTGTCAGTTTCATCAGTGCAGAAGAGTGTTTTTTAATAATCTTGTATGCAAAGTTCATTAGAAGACCGCCTTTCACCATGCTAACGAGAAGTTGCGCTTTCAGAAATGTTGTGCTATTTCAGTCATCCAGTATTTTTCAGCTAGATCAAAGCATGGTGTTTTGAATTGTCTTCTTTACAGCTTTTTGAGGTATTTGGTCTTGCCCACCTCTGCCGTGTTTTCTGCCTTTTTCATCTGCAGCCCTTATCCACCTGGCACTTGAGGCACAAACAAGAAAAAAAGCCAGCATTATTTGGTTGTATTGTTGTGTTGACCCCGCATTCACACGCTGCCTTTCCATATTCCTGGAAAGATAATAACTAATGTCCCGAGGGTGATCACCTGGCTGTACATTAGCTCTTGGTGCTGGAGAATTTTCTTCCTTAAAAATTTTTAGTATGCAGTTTAAGAGCCTGCTTAAACTTCTCTGGAAGCACTAAGGAGAGGGATGGGCAAAAAATCGTGTCATATTTATTCCAAACTCATTACACCTGCGTTGAAATACGAGCGTGCGTTGCTTCCAGAGATACCTGTGTCTTGTGCAAAGTCTCCAGCTGGTGAGAGACAGGCAGTGCCTCTTCCCTGCCCTCGCTTGAAGCCAGCACAGCTTTAAAATTTACCTGTGGCTAATGGAGGTCATGTGCAAACAGAACTCGTACGACTTTCTGGCCAACAGTGAGGAAAATAATCCGTATTGTGAAATGTCATGTTACACTCGGTATGAAGACTAGAACATCCTTAAAGTACTCCTGGCAATATTGTAAATTACAGCCTGCCTCGTTATGTTGGTACAAGAGGATTCAGTGGAATTGTATTTAGCTAACAGGACTGACTTGAGATCAGGTGGGATTTTTTTACCTTCTAAATGCTTCCTTCAGAGATGCTTTTACACTTTTGTTATCATTTTATTAACATTTCAGTAATAATCTTTCAAAAAAAAAAAAAGTTCACTCCTTGGGAGAAAAGCAATTGGTCCTTCTCTGATAGAAGCTGAGAAAGCTGCTTTTTGCCCAGTTGTGTCTCTCTGTTCAAGCATACTGTCGAGGGACACTTTTTTACTGGTGAGTAATCATGTTCCAAGGTACAGGAATTCCTGCTCTTGTGGGGGAACACAGAGTTCCTCCCTAACATACGTCCCTCAGATATTGAAATCTTGATTCAAAGCGTGGCATGGTCCCAGCGTCTCTTCCAGCAGGTACTTCTAAAATTTCATAAAATAAAAAAAACACCCTGACAACATTTCGACACCTTTATTTTCCAAAAGCAATTATTTTTGCTTTTTGATAGTTTCTGCCAAGTCAAGCTCTCGTTCTGTCCTTTTGTAATGAGTGCACCTCTCACGGGAGGGAAGCTGACAGACAGGAAGAGAGTCAAACAGACGAACACACAAAACAATATTTTACTGTCTTGTGTCTGTCACCTGAGGTTGTGAAAGGTTGAAATTTTTCCACTGGTCTTTAGCTGAGACACACAAAGATACACGTACTGTGTGTATTTGTACATTTATGTGTTTTTATATATATATGCATATATATAAATAGATGCATATATAAATAAACATAAAAGCATATAAATGCACACACGGGGGGCGTGTATATGTATGTATGTGTTTATACATATGCCTGAGGCCATATGAGGATGGGATTCAGTCTGAGTTCTGTTAAACCCAGTTTAATGACGTAGCAGAAGATGATGCTGATGCTCATCTGACTCAGTTTAGGAACCAAACTGAAAAAAGCCTCAGCCTGTGCATGTGTATCTACACACATATATGTGTGTATACACACGGACACACGTGTACATACAAACATACCTATAAATAGATGATCTACGTGCATGTGTGTGTGTGTGTACCCCTCATCCATAAGAACTGGTTACAGTCCTGGCTGTTGAACTGTTGTTGACTGATGGCACATTGAAAGTCATTGCTGTTGTTCAATCTGTAGTTTATTTGTTAATGATATGCAGTGTTTCACAGGGACAAGCAATCAATAATGAACATGTTCTGCTTTAACAACACCAAGACATTCTTTAGAAGAAGTCCCTACTATCTTTCTCCAACAGTGATCCATATAGGGTGCTACTAAAAAGAGAAGAGCTCTGAGTGAACAAATATGAAATACTACTGACTTAAGTCTTTTTTGCTCTTCTCCTCTCAGGACAGCCTTTGTTATCTGGTCTATAAAAGAGTATGCAGGACTATTAATTTATAAATCATTGTTTTTATCATTTGCTTTTATTTTTTCTAAGGCAGACCTGGTGATTTTTTTGCACGTGGTTCATTGCTTGACCCACGGTATCTTTTGTCCTCAGGCTGCACATCCAGAAGTCACCCAAACCCTCATTTTTTCTGAACATGATTCAGCTTGAAATATTTTTCTTAAATCTAGGTTACTAGTAAATAATTTAAATGGAAGTTTTGGCAGGACCACATGTAGAAGGTTCTGAAGTATTAAAAGTCTACTAATAATTGCTACTCTCATCTGACTTTTTAGTCTGTATCTGAGACATTAACCACCTTTGTTCGATGGTTTGTTTGATTTTTTGTCCTGAAAGGAGCAAGTGCTTTATCAGTAGACATTACTTTAATCACTACTGCCTTGATTATTCCCTATATTAATCCAACTTTTATTTGCTATTGTCTAGAGTGGGAAAATATGAACAGGAGTTCCCCACATCAAATCCATCTGCATCATCTCAGAGGCTCACTTCAGTGGCTTCAACATTACTAAACCCTCCCACTGTTACACTGGAAAGAGTCACGATGACTTAAAACTTGAAAAACCCTGTCATTTTCATTCCATTTAAATGCATCAGTCGTAATAGCAAAACAAGCAGAGAAATCCCAGTGTGAACTGATCTTGGAGTAATGACCAAGTATTATGAATATTGGACTGTATTTCATGTTTCAACTCCTTAATCCTACTCCTGGAAGGGACTTGGATTTAAGTACAGTAGAATTTTCAGTGTTGAGTAAATCTCTGATTTCACATCCAGCAATCTCCTCGGTTCAAAAACCTACTTTGTAATTGATTTTATTTATGCTGTGCAACTCTGTTTTGCCACATATTAAAAAGCACCTTGGCCAAGAATATAACATTGTTCCTTGAATGAAATTACGGCAATTAATGTAACAAGATTTTGCACCCTGAGAGTCACCTGCCTTCCCCACTCAGAGACTTTATATTCCCACTCAGGGATTGTTATAGCTAAGAGATCTAGAATTTAGACAAGAGAACAGTAATAGAGCTAAGTTCTAACTGTAATGCTGATTTTCTACTGTCACTATTTCTTCACCCATAAAAGACCCTTGGAATGACTTTTCTGTTCCCCAGGACCACTTGTAGGAGTGAACTTCACTATTGGTGATGAGAGTTAAGCGTGAAGAAAAAAAGCTGGATAAGTATTAAGCTGTTAAACTTGCTGCCACAAGACTGTACTGTTAAAGAGTGTTACAGGGATGATGGGAAATCTGGGATAAGCTTAGCCATGGAGACTTTGTTCCATTTCATCTAGTAGGCTTTTTTTTAGGAAGACGGAATATCTTATGAAAAGATACGAAGTCGCTCTCTCTGACGTTTGTATTGACAGGTTGCCAAGACGTGTTTGGGGAACTGTAACGATTCAAAGCCTCGTCTGAAGGCAGCAGAAGCAGAGACAAGCTTTCAGGTATTCTCTTTCAGAGTAATGGTTGGCGTTTCTCTAAAAGGTCTTGTGAAATGCCATTACTTGAAGTGTACTTACACATTCTTCACCAGGTTCTGTCTCCAAAGAGAAGACTACTTAGTTCAGACTTTGACTGCATCTAATTGCAGTTCATCTGTTCAAAATGTTTTCTGGCTGGTAACAATTTGCAAACTATTAAATATTTGAGGGACTAGTAGTCAATTTAATTTGATAGTGCTGTCTCAGTTTGATACTGTGATGTCTATAGCCCTGGAAGCAGGAGCAGGGAGAGATTTCCAAAATAATTATATATATATATATATATAATTGTTATACATAGTATCATATGCAGTTACATGAGGCTGCATGCAGCATCAGACTGGTATGGCTTTGCACAGTGGAGGTTGTTAACTGTGCTTCCTTTAGCAGAGATCAGGAGCCTTTTCTAGGCGCAGTTGGCAGATATCATATTCTGCTGCAATGGTTTATAACTGCTACATCAGTTGAATAGAAATGCAGCTCTGTGTGCACTAGTTGCCATGGCTTTTAACATACTTTTTATTATTATTTATTTTGGCTTATGTATATATGTGTTCTGTACACCATGTTTACACTGATGATGTTTTCACCTCTACAGGAGTTGCACAGCCCTCCATGGACTAAACCTGAAGATAAAAAGCCACCTGAAAAAAAGGAGAAAAAATACAAAGAATCAGTTAGTACAGCAGGAAAAAACCTCTAAATGCCACTGATCAACATTGCAAAATGCCAATGGCTTCCATCCTCACGTTCCGTTAGCACAAAGGCACGAAATGTCCCGGGTTTCTAAAGCATGCATTTTTCACTGTTTTATCAACGTCTGGAAACGAGTCTAGAACAGGCCGATCAGTACCTTACAGCAATAATCCAGAATGGATGTCTGAAGAAATGCTTTGGAATGCAGTCCGGGTTTGGAACTCTTGTTCTACCGTATCAGTAATTGTGTGCTATCAATTACCTGCTTTGTAAGCAGCAGTCATTCTCCAGTATTTTCTCAGTCTGTTTCATCTCATGTCATTTTGTGGCAGATTGGGGTTTAAGATTAAGGGGCAGTCAGTGTGTGTGGGGGGGAAATCTCTGCGTAACCACATTTGAAATACAGTCCTTAAGTGCGGCTGTAAAAAGGGAACTGTGTGTGGGGGTCCGTGTATACTGACCCTTCAGTAATTCCATTTCAAATCTACTTCCCCTTACACAATAAAACAAGTTCATTCTGTTATTTTTTTCCTCACTGCTGTCTTAACTAGTCCGTTTTTGAACACTGCAAAGCTGACAGAAGTGGAGTTTGAGGGATGGAGATAGAGATATTTGTTTGCTTGAACCCCCATTACTTTGGGGATTCAAGCAAGAACACTTGCAGGAGGTACTGGTTACAGCTTCACAGCTTGGATGGCAGCCATGGGAAGTCAGTTTCATCCCCTATATGTGTGCTGATCTCGACAGGATAAAACAGACTTTAAAGGGTAAAGCCCTGTTTTGTCCACTGCCGTTGGCCTTTGATCCCTGCACCAGGAAGGAGCACATTGATTGGAGTGAGCTCTGTCACTCGTGGATTCTTTTAGTGTCTCCTTAGTCACGTACTCTCTGACGCGGAAGCAGAAGGAAAGGGAGGAGAAGGAAGGGAGAGTGTTTTGCTTGTTTGCGTGTTTGTCATTGCTGGTCTAATTTAAGAGTTCGTCTGTCCTATCTTGAGATGTAAATCTTTCAAGAACAGTAAATTGCCTGATGCAATGCTGTGCTATCCCTAGCAAGAAGTGTTTTAAGCAGTTGGAACTTGTAAACTTCCCCCTTTGTCTTAAAGCAAACATTTTTTACTAGATTTAAATAGTTATAATCATTTATTTTTTCTTGCCGTGTATCAGTTTAAAAGCAAATAGACAACTTTTTAATTTCACTTAGTGGTGCTCTATCTTCATTTTTAGCACTTTAGATTTTACCTGTCCTTCAGCAGTCTCCTGCAATGTCTGCCTTTTCCTTGCTGGTAGGAATAATCTTTTGCCGTGACACTTTGTATGTGCTCCTCTGCTCAAAGGTAGGTAGCTGCAGAACGGTGGGCTTCTCTGCCTTGAGAAAATACAATTGTAAAAGGAAAAAAACCTCATGAGCTGACCAAATGATGACAGAGTGCGGCTTAAGACTGTCCTTTTTAAGGATCAAAAGAAGTGAAATCGTGGCCACGAAATTAATCAGAAAAGAGATGCGGCTTTTTGCCTCTGATCCTGAACCTTGCTGAAGGCAGTCTGCTGTCTTGCAGAATTTTCAGTGAGCAAGAGACTTGTGATCTTGTCATATCTACAGCTGGCATTCGTTTCTGCTCATGCCAAAAGCAACCTCTCTTTGCACATGGCACACCTCGGCTGAAAAGGCCGCTGCAACTGTGCCCACAGAGGGAAAAGGACCTGAAAGTTTTCAAGGAGGCTCGAGAAAGGGACAAATAGGGGTGTGGGGGGATGTCTCCTGGGGGCAAAGTATCAGTAGGAGCCCTTGATAACTTTAAAAGTAGTCCCCAGGAGGGAGAATTTGAATTTTCAGTAGATACAGGGGCCGAGAGGACGTGTGTTTGTAGAATTCCAAAAGGATGCGAGAAAAGCCAAAATACAATTCCGTTAGTGGGGGCAAAAGGAGAAGGATTTAAAGCACCAGCTATAAAACATGTCATGTTTGAAGGAACAAACCAAATAGGAATGGGGGATGTTTTATTAGTACCGGGGGCAGGATGTCATTTGCCGGGGAGGGATTTACAAGTGCAGTTAGGTATCGGGGTGCTTCCGGAGGACAGAAAATGGAAGTCAGACTTCCCAAAAGAGGAAGATGAAAAACAAATGGAGGAAGTAGTTTGGGCCAAGCCTGGAAACAGGAGCAAGTTAAACATAACCCCTGTAGCAATTGAAATAATGAACTAAGATTGATGAGGATGGACTCAGGCTAGCAGAATGAAAGGAGCAGTAGAAGAACCCCAGGTCTGGAAGATCGTCACCTCCACAGCAGGACTGAAAACAGCTCTGAAACCAAAGCCGAGGGCTCAAAGTGGCAAGCGAACCACGGGCAGCAACACATAATCCAGACTGGGAGAGAGTTCCCTGTGGGCTTTATCAGTTCCTTTGTATTCCCAAAGGCCAGAGCCTTTCCAAACTCCAGGCCAGTGATTTAATACCTCCCCAGTCAGGGGCTTCAGGGTTGGATAAACTAACAAACACCAGGTCCATAAATCCTAGAGTTTTTTCTTTAGCCTGCTACTTACAAAAGGAAATCCCATCAGCTTTCCCTAGGGAAACAGCTCCCAGATTTACTCCTGGTCACACATCCTGCTTGAAACAGCCTGGGCCAAGGCATCCATGCCGGGGACAACGGCCATGTAAAAACTGTGGCCAGCTCTGGTGATGTAGATCCCCCAGGCAGCAAGTGTGTTGTAAACTCTGTCGAGATAAAAGGAAAAGTTCCAGCACCACTCGAGGGCAAGTACCACTTCTAAGGCTTTGTTCTGGAGTCGTGTGGATGCTCCCCGATACTCACAAGCTGCGAGAAGCTGCAGTAAATCAAAAACAGGGACATGAAAGGAGGGAACCGACCAGAGGGGTGGATGCTAAGTTCAGGAGTAATAGGAGAGGAGAGCCTCTGGCATTTAGGGAGAGAATTCTTAGATAATGTAGGACAAACTTCCTGTAAAAGGCACAAAGTTTATAATGGAACTTTGATACGGTGGATCCCTGAAAAACACACGCAGTATTGGACCCAGGAGAGGAAAAGGAATTGTAAATATGGAAAAGAGACTAAACTTTTCCGGTGCAATGACCCTGGGAAGAATCCCTATTATGGGATCCCAGAAATATCTAAAATTTGGGAAAACATGAATAACCAAAGAAAGGAACGCTGGAAAGCACCGGATGGCTCGTTCTGGATATGTGGGAAAAGGGCTTAGCCAAAACTTCCTCCCCTATGGAAAGGAAGTTGCACTCTAGGAATTATCCAAGCAGGATTTTTCCTGCTGCCAAACCGTGACGGAGGTGATTTGGGAATGCCGGTATGCAGCACCTCCATAAGAAATAAGAGACAGCTAATTGGAGAGATCGGGGGGGCACCAAAATGGGGCAATGAGGAGTGGCCACCTGAACGGAAAATAGAGGCATCGGTCCAGCCCCCTGGGCACAAGGTGGGAGCTGGGGCTATTGAACCCCAATTCTTGCGTCGAATCGCGTCGTAAGGCTCCGAGCAGTTGCAGAAATCGTAACGAAGGAAACAGCTGGGCCGTGGAGTTAACAGCCAGCCAGCAAAGGCAAAGCAGGGCTGCAGTGTGCCGGAATCAGCCAGCATCAGACTGGTGGCTAGAGGAGGAAGGAGGGGTTGGCAGAAAGTTTAACACATCTGACTGCTGTCTACAAATCGATGGTAACGGGGATGCAGCTTTGGATAGAGCCAGAAACATCTGGAAAATAGCCCATGTGCCAGCCCAAAAATGGGAATTATAATAAATAAAGGACGGTTAGAAGATTTGTTTTCTTTATTTCTATTCTTATCCTGGTGGAAAAGGAGTTGTTACAAATGACCCTATAATATTGGCTTTGGCATTTGTGTGTCAGTCTTTACACGGGGTTATTGATTGTGGGTATAGTGCAGTTTATAACCCCTTTTAGCTGCTTGCTCATAGAACCTAATTTCTCATTTTAGGCACGCACCGTACGTGCTGCCGTAGCAACGGTAGCATGATGACGACAGGATGTTGGTGTACACACCTTAGAGCTTCTAGGAATAACAATATGATGGATGCATTGTACTGTAGGCCTAGGCAGAACATAAAATGTTAAAATGCTTCTGTGTCACCGAGAGAACTGTGTAAAGCATTTCTGGTGCTTGCCACATCTGCTGACCGACCTCTCCGAGTGAGAACGGTGACACAAACCAGAGCACCAGAGAAGAGTTAGAGAAGAATTTGTTAACTGCTCATTATCAGAAATAAAAGGACGAAGGCACAAGAAGGATTAAAATATATTGACCTGATCTGCAGGATGCCACGCAGGTAAGTCAGAGTGGAAAACCAAAACAAAGTTTCTACAGCATCAAAAGCTCCCGAGAATGTTTGAATGATGCACGAAACTTACGAATGCATTTGTACCACAGTAAAGTAACAGCATATAGATATAACAGCATATAGAATTACCCCTGCCTTAAATGTACCGGCATGTGCATTGGCCCAGCGCTGGACATTGTCCCTTATTAAACGTTTGAAAAATATTCTAAGAGTGAAATTTAATTATTTTACAGTACTTAAAACGGCAAAGAATGTGATTTTCTATATATTGATAAATAATCTTAATTTATATATAATTTCTTTAAAAAGAACCCCCATATCTGCTGTGTTACAGTCGGATTTTAGACTCTAAGAAATTTCGAACAGGGATCTGTGCGGTTTGAAAATAAAAATATAACGTTTATGTACGTAAATGAAACAACAAAGAGCTTGACGAGGTCAGACAAGATGATCTGCGTGAAGGAACTGGAACCAGCTCCGTGCAGTCGGAATCTTTGTGTCTCCTCCCGCTGGAACCCCCGGAATCCGGGCTCTGGGGTGGGCTGGGAATCGGGGTTCCGCGGCACCCCTAAAGCCGCTGCGCATGCGCGGTGGCCTGCGGTGGAAGCGCTGCGGGCTCGGCCGGGACCGGGACACGGAGCGGGGCCGGGACCGGGACACGGAGCGGGGCCGGGACCAGGGCTGGCACCGGGACACGGAGCGGGGCCGGGACACGGAGCTGCACCGGCACCACGGCCGGGCTCTGCCGTGCGGGGCCGCTCCCGGCAGGAAGCGCGGCCGCTGTGCCGGGAGCGCAGGCGCGGAGCCGGGAGCGCCAATGGCGGAGCCCGGGGAGCGGCGGGGTCCGGCCGGGGACAGCGGGGGCGGCTGCGCCGGGCTCGGAGGTGAGCGGGGACCGGGGACAGCCCCGAGCGGGGACCGGGGACAGCCCCGAGCGGGGACCGGGGACAGCCCCGAGGGGCCGCGGGGACGGCCCGGGAGCTGCGGGCACCGGAGCTGCCTCGGCCGTGCGGGGCCCGGGGCGTCGCTCCGGGGCGGATTCTGTAAGGGGCAAAATGAACGTTTCGGGGGTAAAATGCGAGTTGATGTGCGGGGCAGAGAATGAGTGTTCTGGGGTCGAAGTGAGGCGATCGGTAGCGGAGGTGGAGGGAGTCCCAGACGAGATACAGTGGATTGTAAAAGCCACGTGTGGAATCAGAGCCGTTCCAGCAGCTTTCCTTCCCACGGCTCTCCAGGTGTTTTCCTTTGTTTTCTGGAATGAACGCAGCTTTGGAGAGTTCGGGGTTTCCCTTACCTGTGCAGAGATGTCAGGATGTGGAGGCGCTCCCGTTTCCCTGGAGGAGGATGCCCTGGAGAACGTCCTTAGCTGGGATTTGGCTCCTGTGGAGCCTCCCAGGATGAGCCGTGCTGGGCTGGGATCCTGTGCTGGTCCTTGCACCACCCTCACTCCACGGACTCCGGGAGCTGCCGGGGTCTCTTTCTGTACCGGCCCAGCTGGGTCAGACCCCATGGGCCCTCCGAGTGCAGGATTTCTCCCTGCTCTCCCTCCAAGTGGATTTACCTCTTGCTCTCGTTGAAATCAAAGTCCCGTTTCAAAAGTAGAATTGATTTCTCAAGAAAAATGTGCCACAAAAGCCATTTTTTGTCCTTTGTTTCTCAGATTTCTGCTCCTGGTTATTTCTCTTGCAGCAATAATGAATGTCACAGGAATAAAAATGGGAAAGGGGAATAAATGGAATGTGACTGCAAATGCTGACTTTTGTAAATTGGGCAGGAAGCAGTCGGTGTTCAAAATGTTCGGGCCACAGCAATAGGAGCGGAGCCAGAGGAAAAGCCAGAAACTGCTGAGTTCAGTCCAGGGACACCTTCCACTATTGCAGGCTGCTCCAAGGCCCATCCAGCCTGGCCTTGGGCACTTCCAGGGATGGAGCAGGCACGATTTCTCTGGGTTTATGGGCACAGGAGGAAATTCCCAGCGGGAGCAGAGACTTTTCCTTTGCTCTGCCCAGCCCCAGCAGGGCTTTGGGAGGCAGAGGACGTGGGAACAGGAGCTTTGCCCACTGCCTCGGGGGAGTCTCTGATGTCCCAAAGGCCGGCAGAACAAACGTTTGTGGTTTGGCATCCCGTTGAAAGGAGATGCCAGGCCAGGGACAGGAAGGAACCGCGGAGCAGGGCTGGCTCCAGGCAGAGGGGTGAGCGTGCAGAGGGTGCCACCAGCCCGTCCCTGCTGCCCAGCTTTGGGATGAGCAGGCTGGTGACTGTCCCTGCGTTTGCTCCGCAGGATGAGGAAGCCATCCCTGCCGAGGAGGAAGATGAGGAGGTGTGGGAGGATGGAGACAACGGCCACCGAAGGCTGGGGGAGGCACAGCTCCAGGTAGGAGATGTTGCCTTCCAAGGAGAGGGAGTTGTCTGTCCCACTGGAATTTGGGCATGAGGCCAGTGGAAGAAAGCGTTTGGTTCCGTTCTCTTGCTCGGGTTCTGATGTGCCTTAAGAGAGATTTGTGGAAAGGTCATTTTAGTGAGTTTGCACTGGCTTTGAAGGAATGTGACCCCTGGGGCAGAAATCCCTGCACAGCTTCTGCATGCCCCTGGCTCATCTGAACAGTCCATGGGCTGGGCCTCCTTGTTTCCTCCTTTTCCAGACCCCAGATGGAGTCCTTCTTTTTCCAAGGGAGGGAAAAGCCAGCAGGATGTGAACCAGAGGTGGTGCTTTAGGAAAGGCCCTCCAGCCTGAGAAGGTGCTTTTGGCTCCAGACACATTGCCAGTCCCCAGGAGCAGCAGGACCTGTGCTGTCCCCAGCAGGTGAGGCAGAGGTGCCTTTCCTTTCCTTTCCTTTCCTTTCCTTTCCTTTCCTTTCCTTTCCTTTCCTTTCCTTTCCTTTCCTTTCCTTTCCTTTCCTTTCCTTTCCTTTCCTTTCCTTTCCTTTCCTTTCCTTTCCTTTCCTTTCCTTTCCTTTCCTTTCCTTTCCTTTCCTTTCCTTTCCTTTCCTCCTTCCATGCCACACTTTGGCTTTTTGAGGGGTCTCTGAAGGTCTGGGGGAGAAGTTCTTTGTCTTTGCAGGGCAGAATTAGCCCTGGTCCCACTAAAAGCAGGAGCAATCGTTCTATCCTTGATTTTGGATACACATTTTGTGTTTTCTCTGTTGCTGACACAACTGTGGTGAAGCAGCAGCTCCCAACCTTTGCGTGCTGCTCTCAGTTTTGTCCATAGCTCGTAAACAAGAAACAGTCCTTTTCTGCCCTGTGGTAATTGGATTAAGGACAAGGCCTCCCTCTTTGTTTAATACTCCACAGAAGAACTGCCAAAGGATAAAGCGAGAGCTTCCCCCAGTGCAAACCTGCCCAGTCCCACGCTGGGTTTGCACACACACGAGGCTCGATCCCTGCTGGAATCCCAGTCAGAGCCCCCAGAAAAATGTGCAGTTCAAGGCCTCACAGCCTGACCGGGACAATCGCTTGCCTCTGGCCATGCAAAATCAGTTTTTCATTGTTACAGCACCAGCTCAAGGTAATTATGCAGCGGTGTAACGGTTTTTAAGTTGTGCACATGGAGGAAATGCACTGGAGCAA